>NC_142721.1:9920000-10052500 GCF_055471065.1 Atractosteus spatula | reverse complement strand
GATGTGAAGTTTATTACAGAAACTATAGCTACGACAGTTTGTCATAAATTTAAAACTGTCAATCTGTGCTTGAATGACACCAATCGCAGGAAAAATAAGCAAATGAAGATCAACTACCAGACTGTCATAGCAAATAAGAACAAAGACAAATAGAGCTAAAAATGATATAAAGTGTTTAAATGTCTAACTCAATATTCTACAAATGCCAAGAGCACATAAATCAATAACAAGATAAAAAAGTAAAAGCAAAATGTGACTTAATCATAAGGACTACCCCCACCCACCCCTGCACACATTTGCACATCATGCGTAATAGAAAAAAAAACAACAACATAAAAATGGCCTTGTACAAAGCCCAAGTGCTGCAACAAATGCATGAGTAATTTTAGTTTGCCATTGCATATTTCTTATGAACTCTGCTTTATAATAGCAGCTCTGGCTTTATAACTGTGAATGGTATCAGCATGAAAACCTGCACCCCTTCATCAGTCTCCTCATGCTTGGTGTGATTTCGGTTCACAGCCTATCTATTGACACCATGGCAGGTGTTCACTAAACATCTCTGTTCTCCCCCTGTAAGCTGGAGCACGAGTCACGGAGATCTCTAATCCCCTTGAAGCGTGATTCTGATGTATTTTTTTGTTGAATCTATACTACTAAACTAGAAGGCTTTGATATCCTGAGTATACAAGGTTTAGTCCTAGGAGACAGGAATGTGGAGGTTTTAGACTTCAAATGCATTTTCACCTTGCGTGGCAACCTTACAGACTGTAGTTCTGTCCTAAACTGTGCCATGTCTTTCAAAAACATTTTTGCTATTTTTAAAACCAAACATTTAGTGTTTTGACAGAATGTGAAATGAAAAATGGCTAATGAATGCCTTTGTGTTTGGATTCTTTTTAGCACCTAGATTCATTTGGTCATACATTGAAAAAGCAGACCTGAAAATAAATAAGCAATACATTGTTTTATATATTGATACATTTTTTAAACACTTACAACTAGTCATGTAAATTTATCTCTACAAATATTTTGTGCAGTTTAGGCATAGTTGCTGTTTTACTTCTAAATATTGACATAAGCAACCTCTTGAGGTTAAGCACGGTACGATAGCCCCAAGAAGGACTTTAAAATAAACTTTTCAAATTTAGCTTTTAAAAGTTTCATATATAACTCTTTCAATGAAAAATGAATCAGAATTGAATTCAAATATTGCAATGTATTCACTTTTAAGAATGGAGTGCTCTAAATTATACCTCTTGATCATGGATGAAGGTCTGATGATAACAGAGGGTAAGTCACATTATCTCATCCAAAAGACAAGACAATGGAAAGACAGGCAAAATACTGGACCTACTGTGCAGAAACTCCATTTATTTGATCCTGTTTAATCCATTGAGTGCTTCTGCTATAAAGACCAGGTTCTTCACACTTCACTTTTTGATTTATACTGTGCCACAGCAGAAAAACTCTGTTCAAGACATTTAACATTTCAGTCCTGTTTGCTCTACTCTAAACTCTAAATATTGTTGAATACAATAAATTAAAAATAATATTTGATACAGTACAAAACGTCTTTATGTACATTTAAGCATAGCATCAACAGGCTCGGATGACTGCAGTCCAGACACTTATATGACAAACAATGTCCACATGAAAAAAACCCCAACTTATTTCACTGCATAAAAATGGCAAGCAGATAACAGGTAGAATGTATCTAATTATGCAGCTAGAGCGTTCTCATTATGAAGTATGATATGAAAATAAAGTAACAGAATAAATTGCAAAGTGAAAATAGCATTGATAATGAATATCACCATAATTTCACTCTCCTGCTGGGAAATATTAATGTTTCTTTTTCACACTTCATAGGTCTTCACTGTATACACAAAGAACCATCGTCATCTAAACACAAAACAGGTCAAGCATGAATGTGTAAGGTTAGTAATCTTTCTGCTTTGGGACAACCCGATGCTTTCCGTACATAACATTAATGCATCCCTACAAATGTATCAACTAGGCACAAAAGCTATGTTTATTGATTTCTGTTGTCATTTTTTGCTTTCTAGCTTTCTCAAATAATTAAACTAGTAAAGAATATTATGTGTCTACAATAAAATATGTTACCGGAATTTTAAAAAGTTATAAACATTTATAAAATAGTATAGCAGAAAGAAAAAATACAGAATTCTATTTGAATTAACTGCTCAGAAGCAACATTTCTGAAGAACAGAATGGGTTTGGACTTTGTGATTGAAACAGCTATAGTAGCTAATTAATGTTGCAAAAAAAATTAAATGGTTTTAACCCACAAGAGCGAACTTTCAGAACAAACATGTATTTACATGTGTAGCTGCCTGTCTTGTTTAGTAAAACATCTGGATGACTTAATTCTTCACAGCATTAAAAACATTCTTAAACACATGGTAACTTTTGTCATACAATATTGATAGAATAAAATAATTTTACAATTGTAAACTTAAAATATCATGTATAATGATTACAAAATAATGTTCTTTCCCAATCTGAGAGTTTGAACAAAGGTTTACGCATTATTTTGCGAAACTGGATTACATTTTCAAAGGCATTGTTACTTTAAATAGATTAGAACCAGCTCTTTTAAAAACTCTTTTAGTCAGTTTTGGACAAAGCAAAATTCTACTGTACTTCTTCTATATTTTGTATGTGAACCATTAAAATCTATGCAGTTTTTCATAAAAAGGAGGTCACTATACATACTGTACAGATCAGTAAAGAAAGCCCCCTATTTTTCTCTTCGCATGTTAATGTGTAGATATCTGAAATAATCATTTGTTGTTTAACCATCAATCTTATTCACTTGCTGTTTAATGTGATTTTGTAAGTCATACTAAAAACTTTATATAGAATGTCCTGAACATATATGTTTGGAGAGCAGAAATCACAGATGAATCATACAGATTAATTTAGTTAATACGCATTTTGCATTGATGACCCACTTGCTTTGCTGCCAGTTTTAACAAGCCTGTGGGCAAATCAAACCATCTGGTCAACTATATTTAAATGAATGATGCAGGAAGCCTGTTTTTATGCATAAAGGCAATATTTTATATTTCTATCACCTCTACTGCATGGAAAAACAGAAATTCAGGTGCACTATGTTTATACACTAAGGTCTAGAGAGGAGAAGGAGAGAGGTGTATAGAGAAACAGTTTGAACATTTTGAACCTCGGCTTTAAAGACAGTTGTATAGTTCAAACAGCCAGAGTAACTATGAACAGACACACTGCAATAGTTTGCTTTGTCATTATTAACAGCCTAAGACATGGTGGTGCCATACCATATTAACCATTAACTTATAAAAGGAAAAAATATTACACAGTTCTCGGTAAATCCTAAAGCATCTTGTTTTGTTAAATCAAAATGTGTGATTGAATTTGTTTTTTATTAATGTTATTCTTGTTTCCTTGCATTGAAGGGTAAGGCCATGTTATTATTTCTTTTCTAATGCTACGTACAGTACTTACATTTTATACAAGATTCACCCTTGTCTCCACATAAATCCCTTCATCCAAATGCTACGAAACAACACCTAGGATTAGTTTTTAAGGTTTGCTTGTGGCTCAGATTTCGTCTCTAAATACTACCCATTTCCAGCAAAAATTAAACTTTATGGAAGTTTGGTCAGGCTATTGGGAATGTCACATGGCAGATACTAATTGTTACGTTTCAGGTCTAGCAAGCATGCCTCCCTGCTGTTCAGAGAATGTCTCTGACTTTTGATCCTGACATCTGTGTCTTACAGGAATTTCACTCTGCTCTGACATTCTTCTGATGTTGATCCAGGAATTAATGGATTGTAAAAAAGCTGGCAGGATATCATTTAAAAAATAGAATTCTTTACTGTATAAGTGTTGAAAAGGTAGCAAAATCTACACACTTCTTATTTCAGTGTTGCCTTAGACATTGAGGTGCTCTGAATAATGGTGGCAATGTTTTTATACAAGGCAAAAACTGAAACAACCCAAACCTCTTCTGTTACAGCAGGCATGTTTTGCAGCTAACATTTCCCCTCTAAATGGTTCACATGGAGTTTCCTATACAAAACAACAATCAACAGTATCAAAATATGGAAAAATCTTATTACAGGAAAACTATTACTGATAACAATTGAGGCATGAAGGTACCTTAATCCTATAAATCTTAATCCCAGACAGTATATTGAATCTCTGTAAACACCATCTATAAAAGCATTTACAGTCATTTTTAAAATGATCAATTTTGACTTCAAAAAGCACTTTCACACTGGGAATTGGAAGTATCTGGATCCTCACTGACTGTATTCAAAGTGGTTAAGGCATAGAATAAAGGTATATAAATTAAATATTTTGATACAATGTTAAAAATCATATTGCAGTTCATGTACTACTCTTGCTTACTCTTTGGTATATTCATAGTGTACTCTTGAGGTATTAGCTAGAAGCAGTCAGATCTAACGTGGCCTGGTACATGCAAAAATCAAATATACCATTAGTCCTCGTATGATGTCCATGGTTAAAATATTACAAATAGCATACTGCTCTTAGATCCTTTGATCGTTAACAATAACAATATGCTGTTTTTGTTTTAACATACTTCAGATTTGTTGAATAACTGAAATTTTAATTTGCAATAAATGTTGCAACATTTTAATAGGAAAGAAAATAAGGGTTTAAAAATGATCCATTACAAACAATAGAAAATTAAGCCTATCATTAATTTTCTTCCAAAGATTATGGTTCATTAAATAAATCATTGGAATCTAACAAATACCATTGTTACTCATTATATAAATATATTTTTATGTTTTATACAATCATTTTATGTAATATAAACGACATTAATTACTGAATTGTACATATGCAATCATATTCAAATTATGTATAATTCCATTTATATTTACAATTAATTATTATAGCGTATAAAGGCTTAAAAATTCAACAGAGTGGTAGAACTATTTTGATCCTTTTCCATACCAAAAAAATCAGGGACTGTTATCCTGTAATGTGCTGTGTGTATTTTGCAGATAATAAGGACGGATATGTGGAATAGCTGACAGCAAACATCTAAATCCCAGATGTAATTCTCATAAAAAAGTGTCCATATTTAGCTTTTGTTAGCATTTGTCTTATCTTTTCCAGGTGTATGCCTATATTAATAAGTATGTGTGTACTACTGAATATGTAATTGCCTAATAGACCTGCTTTCGCTATAGACTTCCTGACTGCTACTTATATTTATTTGCATCTTTACCCTACATTGTATATAAAGAAGAAGATACCACACAAATCAGGTGTGTGTGACTGCTGCTGCTGATACACCAAAGGACAAGCCCAGTTTTGTGCCCTCCATTTAATACACATCAATCACTACAACGCACCTGAAATCTCCAGAACAAAATAAAAGCTAGACAAGAAGGTAACTTGGGCATAGAAAGAACAGAAACTATAAAAGAGTGCTGAATGTATTCGTTTTTTAAATGGCTGATACGCACCAGCCAGGAAACAAAAAATTTCAATGCAGAGCAGAACAGCCTCTTGACCGATCCATCACTGAGTATTATGCAAATTCTGATGGGAGTCATGCAGACTTTGATTCCCTCAGGTACTGTTGTACAGGTTTGTAATAATGGAAAGTGACAGCAAGCAGAAGGCCAAGATCTAATTTCATGTCAATCCAAGACATTAGGATTTTAACTGGTGTCTTTTAAAGTGGATGTCAAAGAAAGGGTAACTGCCTTTCTTCATAATATCTGATAATTTAGATAACAAAAAACTGTAGGCTATTTTTATTCAACAAAATATACATTATTTTAGACAAAAAGACAAAGAAAAAGTACCTGATATGAAAATAAACAGTGTTATTTTATTAAGATACATTTTGTGGTTATGTACTTGTCATCATCTATTAATAACTTCCCAGCAGTATCTAGAATTTCATAATTGTCTTACACACAAACAGTTCTTCAAATGAAACATTAACCACAAATAAACTGTAGTTCTGAACCTCTATGTGTCATTTTTATATGCAAAAACTAAATATTTTAATTCAATGCAAAATATTTCGATGTACATTTTGGTGTATTCTTTCACTGAATCATAAAAGATCAGTTCCTTACTTCTGCTTAATAATCTGACAGTAGAAGAACTTGATTTGAAGATGAATCTTGAAACCTATAAGCCATGACATGTTGCTCTACACGCTCTTTTTACCTGCAAAACAGGTCTTCACAGTCTTTAGAATTATCTGTGGTCAATATTATTTTACAGTATTAAACCCCTACTAATGTTAGTTAGATTTTCTGAATTTGGCTATATTCAGGAGCACTCAGACTCAGAGAGCAGAGTCTAACATGGCATTCTGCCTTTTTATTATGGAAGGTATTACTGATACAACAGGGGCATATCTACAGTACTGTATGTCTATATCTCCAACTACATCAAAGCAGTACAGGTATCCCTTGTAGCAGTATTGGTAACCTTGGGATTTATTAGAAGCTCTTTTCTTCTCTTAGTAAACTGGTCAGACATGGAGAAAAAAATAAACAATGATAACAATCCCTTAAGCTCTATTCTTTTGTTGTGATGCTTACATTGTGTACTCAGAACACACAAAACAATGAGTGTCAATTAAAGCACTGCTTATGAGAACAGCATTTTAGCTCTTTGGAATATAAATTATAATAATAATTCATCTTAGACTTCAGTAAAGTGACTTAGATGAAAACCCAGAGAGTAAGGCTGAAATTCTATAAACAATGCATTGTTCAACTAAAACATCTTCAGTAACTAAACCTACAACCCCAGAGACTCTAAAGACAACATTTAATAATGCCTGAAAGCTTAAACAGTATAAACTAGACATACTGCCACAAAAGGTTCCCACTTGAAGCACAATGCCTGCTCGTCCTGTCATTCAAGACAATATAATTTTGTTTTCGGCCTGCAGCTGGGGATGAAATGGCCAGTAAAATTCAAAGGCTAGCCTGTTATTTCTCACCCTAGGATGCTACTGTATGTATTTATTTCACACAATAGAGAAGACGTGGGGACTTAAGCTGTTTTTTCTTTTCTTCCATGTGTGTTAAATCTGAGCAGCATTCAATTAAATGAGATCACTTTGCATCTCACATTAGAGGCAATTTAAGGAAATCACAATAATACAGTACAGCATATTCTCAGAACAGGCAATAGCTTGAATTCTGAAACAATATACAGTACATCGTGCCTAGTTTATATTTCATTCAGGTATGAGAGTATGAAGATACAACATCCACATTGTTAATGGAAAATCACAACACAGATAAGGCTGATAAGCACCTTATCTATCTTAACACTACTATTCTATCCAAGATTTCTACATACTGCATATCAATATTGTACTAATATAAAAAATATGATTTCATTACACATATTTAGTTTATGTCTGGATTACTATACTGTATAAACAAAGCACGTTGAGATATTCCAACACAGATCATGTAAATGTTTAGACTGATCACTGTGGTCATCAACATTATATCCCCATAAATAAAAATCATATGAAGCTCATCTAAAACTTTGTTGCAGTTACTGCATTATTCTTACTTTGAAATAAAAATTGTCCTATTGAAGCTGAACTGGGAAAACAGTACCTTATATTAAGATTTGTATTAATTTTGGATACTTTGGATACATACTAGGAGAAAAAGTAAACATTAATTTACTCTCTGCCATTTAAGAAAACATGTATTGAATTTAAGAAAAGGAGTAATTCTTACATAAAATTTTATCCAGATCTTTAGATAATACAGCTGTTGAGCTCAAATGAAAGAAGGCGAGAAAGGATGTCACATATCCATGGAGTGTTTGATAGGTCTGTGGGGAAGCACAAGGTGAAGATCGTGTATAGATGCTCAAACTTGTCTCTTTTCAATCAAATTAGATAGGAAACCGTGGAATTCTCACTTGCAGCATTGCACGGGAACACTGGTCTATTAACACAGCAGTTAAGTTGACTGCTTCAAGCGTAGGCCTACATAACAACCTCAATATCCCCTTGGGATGTAAGTACTACACAGTGACAATTGCCAGTTGGAGCTATAAGATATACGTAATTGGCTGCAAATTATACATGGGGTTAGAGGACAAGACTAAAAGACATAGAACTGAAGACTCTATTAATTGCCTGGTGATGAAAAGTGTTTCAGTAGAGGCATGAATTTGTCAGGTGGAAATTAGTCAATGCTCTGAACACTGGTCTTTAGAAGGCCCATCTAACCAACTTCATGTACGAAAACCTGCTTAAGTGCCAGTTAAGAGGAAGGACTGACAGCCAATTTTTTCCCATTCTTAAAGTTAAAAGCTGTGTGTTACAAGCTTATTACTGTACCAATGTTAGAAGACTACAATATACAGACATTAAGAAGTGAAACCAGCAGTAAGGCCAATATCTGTGATTGACAGCCATAGTCATGCTTATTTATACAATGTGTTGCCTGATAACTCCCAAGACCTGAGACTGCAAGACAGGTCACCAGAGGAATTGGAGACAGCAATAAAAAGATATCCCCCGTACCCTGTGGATAAAATAAAAAATGAAACATGCAAATTTTTTGCTAAAATATTTTTCATGAAGAGTTGTTTTTTTATATCGAGATATTTAGCTATATATAAAGCTTATTGTTCAGTGACATTTAATGAAATTCTGAAGACATATACAGTAGTACCATAAACTCAGGTTTCCATGACTTTTGATTATGGAAGGTATTATTGAAGAATACAAGTAAAAGGAAAACAAGATTGACATGAAGTGCTGATCCTCCTGAGATGAAATTTAGCTTTCATGTTCATATTATTTTCTTTATTTTACTAACATTCCAATGAAAACATAAAGTTATGTGTTGTTTTCTCATTTATAAAAAGCTCTGGTCCTTTATATACTCAGGTATATATCATAAGATGAATCTCTAGTTTTTGAAAGGTGGAGGACAATATTTTTCTGTCTTTACCTCCATCACTTACATCCACTGTACATTCATAAAAGGCTGGAATCCAAAGCATATGAGTGCTATGTGAACTGCAGACTTAGCTTATTGCACTCATTTCCTCCTTCCACTTACAAATTGCAGACCATATGGAAATAACCTATACCCTACAGGCCTCTACAGAATTGGAAAATTCCTGTGAATGCCCTTATACTATTTTCATAATAGAATACATGGGTCATAAGGGAAATATACACAAAATCCTACCAAATATATATATATATAACTCTGTAAATATTACACATACAATATCAGCATGTTTGCAGTCAGTTCTAAAGACAAATAAAAAAAACAGAGGACATGAAATATCTGTTATCATAGTTGTCCCTAGAAGGCTCAACCAAGCTAGCTAAAACTCGGGCACAACTTTTTTTTTATGGTATACTGTAAAGGTTCAGGATAGAAATATGCTGTATTTTTAACTTGGCAAGTCATTGGAACTGCTCTCCATACAGTAGCAGTAATAATTCACTTATAGAGATCTAATGTCTACAGTAATGTTAGATTGCTATCAAGAACATTTGTCTCTCTAGTAACTCTGGTTAGAAGATTCCTGCCTATGACCTGTCACTGATGTAACTGGCCATTGTTTTTGACTGCGCTGTTTGATCTATAAAGCAGCAATTCATTTATCCCTGGGACAATTGAGCTTTGATGCTTAACCTGGACATCATGTGTCCCAAAGTATTTTCTCATGAGTCTTTAGGAGCACCAGATGGGTTTAGTTATTTTTCTAGTGATCCTGATGCTGCTTTACAATCCCAAAGGCAGTTGGTGGTGCCTCTCCTAAGCAGAAACCTCTCATTTCAGCTGGAAGTGAATTTATATGTCAAAGCAGTCTTATTGATTTCTTTTGAATTTAAATTGTTGAAAACCCAATTACTGTAATTTGTTTTTACTTTTTAATATAACTTGTCATGTTTGATGGACTACTTCTGTGTCCTTTGTATGCATACCTAAACACAGCTTTTGAGAGAAAATGAGACAGCAGTATTTTCACCAAAAGCAGCTGATACTTATACGGCTTTTTGATGCTTATTATCTGTTTGTAAATTCAGAGGGTAAACATGTGTTTCCTGTCTAACATTAATGACAACAATAAAATACAACACAACAATACAAGAACAAGAAATAACATGGTTTAAAACAATAGCACAAGAACAAATGATTTTTACAAGCATTGAATAGTTATAAATTATTTGCACAAAAGATAAAAGTATATATGAAATCAAATCTTTGCATAAAATAAACAAGGACTAAAGATGATCTCATTACTTTTAAAAAGTAAGTACATTAGTTCAAAGGTTTACAGAATAATCCTTTTGCTAAATGATTTAAATTAATTTCCTTTCAAATATTTATTATTCTCTTTCTTTATTTAGAATAAATGATTAATAAAATACTATTCCCTTTGTAGAATTAACTGTCTTGATGAGACAGTTCCTATTAGATTATTAGACTGCGACTAGAACTTTGCACATTCCAAACAAGTGCTAACTAATGTCTAATAAAAAGTAATTTCAAATGCCTCAATACTCATTATCCCTCAAACCATACATTACTTCACCCATGCTGCAGACACCTCATTTGAAACTAAAGACTTGATCTTCAAATATGATTCCGCTTTTTACATATCAGTCACACACAAGTCAGGCACGAGGGTCACACTTCTCTCTTCACTTTTACTACAGCTGCAGCATAATTGTAATATATATCTTAACATACATTTGCAATTTTGTTTTATCCTTCATACACTCGCTTTAAATTTGATAAATAATGCATATACCTCAGAACATTTTATTCTACAAGCTGTAAAAAAGAATAAAAAGTTATGAAATAAACAACACAGTAAGCTTGTATCATCTTTGAAGAGTAGATTTTATAAGGCTGACCAACTGAGAATCTTCAGTAGAACTATGCCCCTCATTTAATGTATTTCAGTTTAATAAGATGTTTTAAAGCACAAAAACAATATTTTCTCTAAGCTGTCACCAAAAACAAGAAACAGAAACTGTAGGCTACTTCCTTATTCCATTATTATAGATTGCTTGTACTACAGTGCATGTTGCACAAATCACATAAATATTTGTAAACAGTTCTAGTTAAACGTGGCTCTCTCAAGTAGCGGCATTTTAGCCCTAAAATATCTCGCATACAATCTCTTGTCTGGTCATTTCTGTAAGATCTGGTCACCAGTCTGATTGTACACTGAAGGTCTCCCCTCCTAATCTATTTAATTATTTTTTGGTTCTGGGGCACTATACAATTTTCACTATACAGTACATGTCATAGCATATTATTGTGCACTGTATCCATTTGTATAGATGGCGTATGACGTTATTTTATTTTGAAAGAATGGTATGCTGTAAACCTGTTACTTATTTTCAATATCAAAAGCAAACAAACAATAAATAAAGTAAAACAAAAACAAAACAATAAAAACAGTTTAGATTTAATATACTGAGTGCTAGACTTAAGTCAACACAAATGCACCTGCCTTTGTTTCCAATGTTCTGCTTTAGGCCTGTGAAGCTCTAGGTGGCAGTGTTGCATTGTTGACAGAAGTAAAGCAAATTCCCTCCTTGTCTTCTTTATAATCAGTTTATGTGGCCTACTGTAGATCTATAGCTCTTATTATAAGTGTAATGAAGCAAGATTTATTGGAATTCTTTATTGATTGTGCAGATCACAAGTTTTCTGTCATGGCAAATATTCACCTTGCTCTCTGAAGCAAATTGCTGACACCCTTTTAAGAAGTGCAAACTGTGTATATGTCATGATCAGAAATTCCATTTTCATATCTATCTGGACAAGAATGCAATTTTCACTTCATTTAACAGAAGTAAGGCCTACTCCAGGTACAGTACTTAAGGCTGTCAGGAGTTTAAGATGCTTTGATAACAAGGATATTGACCTTATTATATTATATATGTATTTTCATAAGAACATGATCAAGCTTCCTAATTTAATTATATTTTTGCATGTTATATAAATACTGAGATGTTCCAGATTATTCAGTATTATTGTCATGATGGCCAAGTAAATAAAACCTAGAAAAATAAGAGCAAGGATGTACAGTGTAACCTTAGTGATCTCTGAATTAATACAAGAAATGCACAAAATTAAATTAAATGTTTCTGAAGATTTGTTAACAACATTGTTATTAACATAAGATCTAAATAGCATTTAGATCTTTACAATTTTGTCAACCGTCATACTGCACATTATTTTACCTTGAAAGCTAATGTTTTGAAAGAGAAAAAAATCTCGTGAATTATATAAACCTTTTACAATTGTTTAAGAACATTACAAAATAAGCATGAAAACTGAATGACATTTATTTAAATAATGTTGCTTATAAAAATTGCAGCCGATTAAATGATCGCTAACAGAAATGTAAAAGAAAATGAAACGGCCATTTGAATTATCCTGAAGTACAAACTCTTTTTAATATAAATATCCTTTAAATTTGACAGTAGTGTGGCAAATAAAAACAGACACACAACTTATCCTAATAATGAAAAAGTACATTATAACATACATATCATTGAAAACCAATACAAGCTAGCTGTGAGTCGGGAAAAATTGATGTGTGCTGCAGTTAAATTTATAACCACTTAATGACATTAAAGCTTTATGCACTGTGTAAAAAATGATCATTGTGGGACTGAATTTTTTCTCAACTTTTTAAACCTCTAGACACAGAAACAACTTAATTTCTCAAAAAATAAAGAAAGAGAAAGGCCAGGAAGGGTTTAGAAAGATATATGATTTATATTACAAGGTAGTTGCGCCTGTTTCTTTCTGGAACTCTATAGCTGTGCAGTGGCTGTGAATGACAGCTCCTCAGCTTGAAGCATGCAGTAAACACAGCCTCCTTCATTCACTCACAGTGCTATGGCCTTTTCACACGTTCCCTCCACAGCAGTGTTTGTCCCCAAACAGTAAAACAGCTCACACAATAGCATTCCGGCTTCAACACCCCCACCAGCACAACAACCATGTAATGGGAATGCTAATGAGACGAGACAGCTCTGTCACTGAAAGTGTTAACTGCTTTTAACTCTGTACTAACACAAAACAAGATAGTTCTCCCCGCACCCCCTGCAAAATGGACCAACAGGCACAAGAAACACTCAGCAAGCTAAGATCTGTCTCTTTCCATTTTCTGGTTATGCAAAATTGCAGGAGGTGACTTTTATATCAAGTAGCCACGTATTATAATATTAGTTTCGATATGCTTTGGAATGTTTTAAAGCAGTGTGCTGTGACTGAAGGTGTTAGCAAGGGCAATCCTGCTTCATAGTAAGCAAAATGGCAGCATTTTTCAATAAATCGGATTAAAACACATTGTCTGTGATATGCTGTAACACATTAACGCTGGCAGAGGCTTTTGAAACTGGTATGCTTAATTTACGCAAAATATACATTCTGGAAAATCACAATTCTGTTGAGCTACTTTCAAAGAAAAACGAAAGCCTTGAAATTCTAACTGTGCATGTGAAAACTGAATCGACCGAGCTCCATCAGTAGCAAAGTAGAAAAAAAGACAAGACACATGACATCAAATACTGAAAGACAGATACAATTAGCATCATTATTGTTGGCCCAGAGATCACAGAGAAACTGTTCTGGCCCCCACTGAGTGCTGGAACCCATGCAATAAGTGTCACATTCTTTTAATGACAGAACGCCAATCAATCTCTTCAAAATACAGGCACATGAATTGTTTTTTTTCAATAGCCCCCTTTTCAAACAACTCACCTGTTTGATTTGGTCCTCAGCAGGCTTCAGCTTCTGATGTAAGGCCCACAAAACTCCTTGGATGTAGAGTTTAGCTCCTGTAGGACTGAATAACTCTCCCTTAGAGACCCAGACTGGTCCTCGCAGAGGTGTAATGGAATTCTGCAGACAGCTGTCAAGGAAAGGAACTGCAGAAGAAGAAGAGGAAAAAAAATAATAAATCCCATCTGACTCAAATTTCACTTGTTAGAAAAAGAGCTCTTAAACCAGCTCTGGGCCCATTTTCTAGGTATGTATTATTTATGTGTGACCTGTGGAAGCTCTGAAAAGAACAAACTCCTAGATGACTAGTGGCCACCATGAGGGGTGTATATATAGCAAGCCCCCCCAACTGTAGGATTCATAAGCACACCTGAATAGTTTTGAAGTGTGCCTAACTAGCTGCACACAGTGTCATGGTGTGCACTGATTGCCTTATCTTCTCATTTATCACAGATGAATTGGAACCAGCCTTGCTGAAACCTCCTTTCATTGTTCTGATAAAACTGCATGAAGCTATAGACGGGCTCTTGCCAATGAGGTTAGAAGAAGAAAAAAAGTAAGGAAAGGATATAAAGAATCATATTCTTTGAAGGAATATTCAGCTATCCCAAAGACATATCACAAAGAGCCTTCATATCTATTGTAATATTTTAACCACCAGTGACAGCAGAGGGGATGTTATCATTTCTTAACATTAGCCACTTCAATGGGTTCAATAGCAACCATTTACAAAGACACAAATACAAAACAGCTATTCTGAGCCTGCGCAGTAGTTGCTTAAAATGAACCTGACCTGATATCAACAAAGAGCATATCATTAGTTATCAGAGTAATGAGTAATTGACCTTTCTGCTGAAATTGCTATAACAAATTCCACAACAAGAACAACAACTTAACACTAGTTGCTGCAACCACAATAATACAGGTATTGTGGTTGTTAGGCCAAACTAGTTGACTACTGTGTTATATGAACCTATTATCATCCAGCAGAATAATATCAACAAAACTCAGAGCTATGCCCAATACATAAAAAGACTATGCATACCTTACAGTGAAGAACTCTTCGTAAACCCAAACATTTGACCACTCAAAATTCAAAGTCTGTTATTGGTTTCTTAAAAATGCATTTCAAATTAATTCAACAGCCGCTTCATACTTTTGTTTACACGTTGGCCATCAAATCATTTTGTCCCTTGGGTGTTTATGAGGGGGACATTTTAGCAGTCATTTTCTTAAATATTGATGCCTATCTGAATTTGGGTTTTTTTACTGCTGAATGGAATGACAAGCACACGATTGCCGTACTTAAAGCAATCTTTCACAGCTGCTTTGCTTTTCAGTGATCCCATTAAATTGACAGCCTGCGCCTGCAGGGTTTACAACATTACAACACAGCAGAACAAGATGTTGATTTGCACAATGCAACCTAATGGAACGCAGCTTTACCCAGAAAAAAAACAACAACGTTACTTAGGGTAATTTATTTGGACCTCAATAAATGGAGATTCAGAAGCCTCTCACTGTGACCTTTGGTGAACACCTGGGTTACTTCAATTGTTTATATGTGGGTGCACTCTGGCACTAAAATGGGCAGTAGGCACGCAATTGAGTAATTCTTTCTTACTTTAAAGAATGCAGTATGAGTCATGCTTTCCTTAAATTGAGTGAAATAGTTATGCATTAAATATGCTGGCAGATCTTCTGCTTGGGCAAGTGGACTGAAATGGTGTGAATTGTTAATGCCTTGCCGCCTCAGTTCACGCCTCATGATTGATCATTTGTAACTATATCTACCCTTTGTTCCATGAAATCAAGTATAGAGTAATGGGTTCATCAGATTTCGGGTTAAATTGAGAGTGAAGAGGTTCTGTGTGTGGAAACAAGAGCGACCATGTTCGGGGCCTGCCTTGGAACAGCATGGGATCTAAAGGAGATATTCAAAACCACTCCACTCATCATACGCTGGCTGATTCTGAATGGGGCCCAGTCGCATGGGATGTTTGGTGCTTTTCCAATATAGTTAATATCTTTTACAACTTACAAGGACTCAGTTGCTGCACTGTTTGTATGGGTCTGGAGATTGTGGGTGGTTTTACAGTGAAACAACCTCAAGGAGTCTAGCTCATTTTAATACATACTGTATGGTGACCCCCACGCCCTCTGCAAAAAATATAAGACCTCATTTCTAAGTGCTCTTCTGCTTGATTCTCAGATTAATTCATAGTTTTTGATGGGAGGGTACTACCTATCAAACCTCAGGAGCAATAGCAAAAAAGTGTGGAGTTTTTCAAGCCTGCATCCCTGGGTCAATATGTGAACTGTGTGATCTTGGTCTCAAATCAATCAAGAAAAAAAGACTGATTTAGTTGAAAAGAAAACTTGAACCTAATGCAAAGAGAAAGACTGTGGAACAACACAGCTTTTATTTTAAAGAGCTTTATCTATGGATTGAAACTTTTTTTTCTCTAAAGCAGTTACAGCCAATAATCGCATTCACACTTTCCTCTGGAGCTGTTCTCTGTCTTGATGCTGTGGAAGACAGTTGTCTCCCAGTAGCTGCATGCTGTGGACAGTGAATACTAGGGGGTGGCACTGGAGTGTCAGGGAAGGGAAGGACACTAGCAAAGGAACTGCTCATATTTTGTCTTTGCATCCACTTTGTTCTTGTTCAGAGAACATGTAAAACACACCTCCTCCAGAATTTATTGAATGTCTAAAGCTATGATGATGACATTCGATTGTCGCATACCGAGTGGTACACACGGGGTTTTGGCATCATAAACAATTTAGTATACAACGAATATAGACATTCAGACACTTGTGTACCAAAAACACAGAATTTCCGCATAGTTGTAAGAACAGAGAGATTTATTAGAAATGTTTTCTATGGATTAAATATTAGCCTTTATTTTGTGAAGGATATAAACATTTACACAGGCTGTAACCTAAAAAATAATTTCTCACCCAGGCAGAATATCTATAAAATAAATGATATGTACTTTAAACCGTATTAGAGTTGTCTCAATAACAGCAATTTTGTATTAAACTGTTTTTGAATGCAGGGCAGACTACCTTACATGGCATTGTACAGTATTCCTATCTTCAGTGATATACTACAAAGCTATTTTAAAATAAGGTTTTATTTGATAAAATCTTGACCATTTTCATTTAGAAAGCAAACATTAAAGGTTTACAATGTCATTTTTTTATCACGAGGGTGATGGTTTCCAGAACCAGTTTTGTCTATAAAGTATAAAAAACAACACTCAATCCAGAATTCTGTACATTTCTAATGCTATATCTATTACTTCTATGGTGTTGTGCCACAGAACTGTGAAATACGCATGGAGCTATGAAAAAACAAACCACAAGATCTAAAGTGCATTTCTTCACAATTTGTAACCTAATGGTTGAATACCACAACGCAGCTTGTACCTTCCTTGGATACTTAAGAAGTTATGGATCAAGACGTAACAGGGGTCCATCTATCAAGCTGTGTTATGCCATGCCATGTCACATTATGCCTTCCTAGCGTTCTTAGTGACAGAGCGATCCTTCAAGGGCCATGCTACATGTTCTTGTGATGACTTGAAGGCAAACAGTGAAGCTGTTATCACCTCCTCTCCCCCTGACACTTGGAGTGGCATGGCCATGAACATCATCCCACGCATGGAACACTGCTTGGAGGAGAGATCTGGACATGTGGAAGCTGTCGTCCAGGAGACAGTTCTGCATACTGTCAATTTATTTATGCACTTCAGTTTGTTTATTTTCAGATGGTTTGATTATGAATGTTTAATAAATGCCCCCTTACTAACAGTACTCTGTAGCTTTGGTTCTATATAGTTAATAGCATTATACACAAGGCTTAAGCTTCGGAAGCAAGGCCTTAAAAAGAGGAAAAGAAAAGAAATCATACTATGGCTGATGTCTTCAATTCGATTTCCTCCCCAGTCATAGAGGACTTTCGCTGGTGA
The DNA here is from genome assembly GCF_055471065.1 of Atractosteus spatula. Lineage (NCBI taxonomy): Eukaryota > Metazoa > Chordata > Actinopteri > Semionotiformes > Lepisosteidae > Atractosteus > Atractosteus spatula. Next base: position 10,034,694 of record NC_142721.1, on the reverse strand, counting down.
CGTGAGGTTTAACTTCTCAGTACAAAGATCTAGGAACTAGAAGAGAAAAAGAAAGCATTAAACCAAATGATGAATGAAAAACAAGTGAAGCAAATCCTCTCCAAATTGTTTAGATGCTTTCTCTTACAAATGCATATTTAAATGCTAGTCAGCTATTTGAATATCACATTTAAGCAACTTGTTAGTTTGTGACATATGACACCTCAGCAGTCTGAACTTGATGTACAGTTGTTAGCAATCACTACCTAGAAAGAGAGATGAAAGGGTTGAGCAGGTGATGATAGATTGCCTTTGACTATTTAGAAATGCAAGATTTAATGGTGGTTTTTGTACAAATAAGTCACATCTTTATTTTTGTAATAAATCCATAACATTTCCAAAAATAGGATGAGAGGCAACATCACCAACAAATCACACATATGAAGAGAATGGTCCCGTTGTGGGGAATTCTAGAATGGATTGTATTGAGCACTTATGACTTTCCTTAGAAGAAAACTACTTAATTTATAGAAAGTAAAAAATAATGGGGCATTTTAAAATACTGAACATATCACTGTATTAAATATACAGTAAGCCTGTACATTCTTTGCATAATTTTAATACAAACATTGAATAAGCTTAACAAGGACTTCAAAATCCCTCAAAGGACGAATGTAATAGTGGAGCTGAAAATTGACTGAGAAAGGATGGGAAAGTGGTGTGAAATGTCAAAGGCTCAATCCTCGCAAGGCTTCCACTTGTCTTCCGCTGATAATACTCATTATGAACACGTATTTTCAGTCTTTTTCTTCATTAGTATGCATTTCAAAATACATTTTAATTTGAACATGCTAAATGTGCTTCATTAACTAGTAACTTCAACTAACCATCATCCATCCATCATCAGAAAGTTGCTTATTCCTCAAATAACCACCACTACTTTAAAAATCCTCGGTTTTGAATTCACTTTAAATGCTGATTTTATAATATAGACTGAAAATATTTACACTTGTAACATATTTGAGAACCACAAAATTAATGTCTGTTTAAACTACTAGAGAGTTTAGTACACTAAGTAATCTAGTTACGTTAATCAATATAGACTTTAAATCTGTAGGGTTCCGGAGAGAAAACCATGGAACTTTATTTATAAATAAACGTATCCAACCATGCACAGCAGGGTAACCCAGGAATCAGTACACCATATGTCACCACTTTGTAAAGTGCAATACATTCTAATGTCCAGATTTCAATATATGTAATTTTAAGTAAATCATTTATTTAATTATGATTCACTTTACATTTGGTATTTAATGGACTGTATGTCTCATGTGGCTTGAGCATGGCACTCATACTGCCAAAGTCTGGGGTCATACTTGTCTGTTCTCAATGAGGAAGGGAGCTGGGCACCCAATCCCATTACCTGCCCATGAGAAGAGTGGCACTGGTTCCCCCTACAGACAGAATCAGTAATGGGACTGCATTTATACTATATATACTGTATACAGATATATACATACATACACATATAATTTATATTTGAAGTTTGATCAGTTCCTAACGGCAGTGCATTCTCGAGTTTTATGGATATATTTAATACATACATGGTCTGTCACCATATATTACAGTAAACCATTACAATGAAAACACTAAATCAGAAATGTAACAAAGCTAAATTCAAAATGCCACGCGATGGCCTGAGGCAGATTCTAAACAGAGCGAGTGTCAGAAATTTCTAATCGAGGGAGGCAGAGTTCCATAATGGGGCACAAAGGAAAAGGGATCTGTTAATTCCAGTTGGTTTATTTCCACTGGTTCATCGACCAGGATTAAGTTCAGATTAGATTAATGTGCACTTCATACTCACTGAAGTAAGAAAAGGAGAAGAATCCTACAGTTTCTTATTTCACCAACATAAGCATACTGTGAGTAAAATGAAATGCACACTTACAATTTAGTAGATTTTAAAGAAGATAGACTTTAGTTCACTTCTTACATTCCAACAGGCAGCTGACCTAATGCTACTTGTTGTTCAGGTTATTTTAACTCAGATCTAGTATTTATTGTTCCAAAACTGACAGCTTCAGTAATAGCTCCAAGACACTGTAGAAAAATCCAATCTCTGTGATTCATTTTGAAGAATCTTTTTATATTAACCGATGACGCATTCTCATGTTTCTTATATGTTGTATTCACTTGTTCTTTTCAGTAATTGCTCTTAGAAATGTAAAATGAGAAAATGTTTTGTGTGTTGTTATTTTAAAGTAGCAAAAATGATTGTTGATGAGTATGCATTGAAGACTAATAAAAGAAAAAAATTTTGATTCAATATAAAAAAAACTCTTGTCAAGATGAATGTCAGTCTACACCTGAGTTACTTCTCCAGAATAACACAGAGCATTCCCAGTAAGAATGTTTGAACCCACTGTTTTACCTTTTCCATCTGATCCTTCGCAGAGGTGACCTCATAACCAGTCCTCCCCGTTCCGTTCTTAAATACTAGAACCCTCATGGCTGTCTTCTCACTCAGTCGTCTCAAACGCTGCGAGAGGCTGACTTTGGTTTTTCCACGTTTGGCATCATTAGGGAGCACCACGCCGTTCATCGTCCAACTAGCCTCCTTGGCCAATGACAGATGGTCTGGAAGAAAAGGTAAAGTCAATATTTGGCTTGAAAAACTGAAGTACCCATCCCCCTCCCGTTTTAACATACATTGGCCATACTCCACATCTATGTGCATATCATCAAAATACTACCATCAGCTCCCACTAAGCACAACATAAGCTGTAGCAAGCTGGCCGTGCTGATAGCGGGCATAAATCATTGTTCCTGAAGGGAGCAGATGTTCAGGGTATGAAAGAGTAATACCACAATTTAGCCATAATTAAAATTCACCTTAGCATGCCTCTCTCACTAATCAGCTGATTATTTAGTTACTCACCCACACTGCCATTTCTTTTGACCCCTTTTTCATTCTGCTGGCTCATAAGAAGTACACACTTAAAGTCAAAATATTCCAACTTTTCATATGTATAGAGTTTCATAAGTATAGAGTTTATTTTGATTAAGTTCACATCTTCTGTAGGACTGACTGGTACAGTACATCTACTCAAATCATTTCTAAAATATTTTTGGGGTACCTAATTTCTTTTTTCATTGAATGTAACAAAATTAAAATATAGATAGTCGGCCTGCGAGATACAAAGAATCAAGTACATTAGATGCTAATTTCACACTGAAAGTCGAGAGGAAGATAATAGGGTTTCGGCTGTGGCAACTTTGTCAGGCATGTGAAGACCTGAAAAAGGCCAAAGTAGGTTCCACAACTGAAACCTTGGTTTTCTTCTTCTTTTCTGCTTTCCAGTGCATTATCAACCTCTACTTATTCCAAAATAAAAATGAAAATGGCTTGAAAATGAACATACTTATGACTGTAGTATTGAAATCAGACTGTGCTTTTTCATGTCTGCTAATGGCAATGTGTTGTGTATTTTTTTACACCTGCTAAGAACTGAATCCTGTTTATTATCTAATCCTGTAAGTTAATTAAGTTTTCATAATAGCTAATAAATATTACTTGGATTTTCATTGTTCAGGTCTAACCTCTAAATAAGAACTTACACATTTAGTATTTGCACCAATGTTACTGTAATATCTCCATTTTGAATAAGGAGTAAAAAGGGCATTTCTGTTTCTTTCGTATCAGATAGGTTTTCCAAATTGGATGGTCAACCACACCTGGTTCAAATCAAACACAATAATAACATTTATTTTCTACAAACTGGAAAAAGCTGATGTTATTCTTGATGTCTTCAATAGAAGAACTGATAATAGTATTTCACTTTACTCTGAGTAAATTCAAAACAAACATTGAATAAAAAACCCTTTGAATAAAATTACAGACATGATAAAATTCATTGGTCTTGAACCTAAAAAAGAAGATAATCTTGCAATGATCTAAACCAGATTATTGCTGTTTAGAAAATAGTGCTGACATTATTATTATTTTAATTTAACACATCTCCACTTGGCATCTATTGAAAAATAAAACAAATAAACACAACCTGGTCTCAAGCAAGACCAGCATTGTTGTTTGAAGCCTTAGGCTTGTTTATGAAAATGTTGAATTTAATAACCTTACTCTGACATCTTGTCATATACATGCCTTGTTGTAGCATTGACATAAATTATGAACAGCTAATTTGCTATGCCAATCACCCTGTCTTACTGTTTTGTCTGTATTCTTAGAAGAGGAACAGTGCATTTCTGAAATGCTTTCATTGGTGAATTCACCGCACCCGTGACAAGACAGGTCTGTGCTGCAGAGTGCAGCTCGGTACACAGGGCTAGGAGGGCCACTCAGGAGGAAGATTCCTCTGTCAGAACTCTCCCTTAAACCATTACTAATATCCTGATTAAGCACTTCACCTTTCAACACAGTCTTCAAACGTCACGAAAGATATCATCTCTAACACTGAAATATGTAGGAGGATCTGCCGAGCAATTTTATGCTTCAAAATTAATATATTAAAAAAGTTCCCATAAATCTTTCGATTCACTCAATTAAAAAAATAAGTAGAAAATAATTTGAAAAATATTTTCCCCCAGACATTAGTCTTGTATTTGGCAGTTTTCTATTATTTATAATAAGATGGGTGTAATATAGTTCACTATTGTGCTTAATCTATAATTACAATATAAGTAATCCAATATTATATTTATTCATGTATTTTTCTCAAAATGTATTTTCACCGATGTTGACCAAATGCTGATCAAATATGCATACACCAGGAAAAAGTGTGAAAAAAACATATTTCTAAAGCTGTTCAAAGTTGGGCAGGCAGATAAATCCCATAACTAATGTGATGATATCTCCAACATTCTGCATTGCGTTTCTAAGCTATTCACCTTCACTTTGAAGGTGTTCACATTTACTTTTCAAAGTTTTTCATTTGTCTTCTATTTAAATTATCATTCATGGCAGCACATTTAATTTTTCTCATGATATATTAAAAAAGACTAAGCTCTTGAAGATGCATTACTTTTTTGTTTTACAAATGTAATAGCATTAAGCAAAAGATGAGAATGAATTATAGGTATATTACAAATGTTTTTTTTTCTGAGTTTAATGTGCCTTTAAACGGCAAATAGGAGAGCCAAATTCAGCACCACAGAAAAAAAAAAGGATTCCTCTCTACTACTATGCAATTAATGGGTTAAATAATACACCAGAAAGTCTCACCTTACCTTACAGCCTGTTGAAAATTAGAAAACATTCCTGAGAACATTTGCTATACAACGTAGGCAAAGCATGCTTCATTTAACAGAAGGGTTTCTGCTTTTCGTGAAATACAGAAAATGACAGAGCAATTAAGTTTTGCTGTGCATGAAGTTAGGAGTGTTACAGTGCTACCTGGCTCCTTGACTAGTATTCTGAATGTCTAAATCAGTCAGCAATTAGAAAGATGTAAATACATAATTTCATTGACACATACTCCTACAAAACAGATGACGGGTAACGTCCGTAGATCACACCTCTCTGTATCAATCAGAACTTGTCAAAACACATCAACTCACTTAGAAGACACTGGAAAACTTTTTTGACAGGTTTCACTTTTCTTAGACATGCCACATACTGTAAGTCATTTGAAGTTCTCATACTTCCTTTTTTTTGTCAAGTCACAAATGAGCTGAGTATATTTGTTAAGTTCTGTGGGCTACAATAAATATATTAAAAATATATTGTATAAATCCTTTCAATATTAATATTAATATATTAATAGTAATCTCAAAGGAAAAATGTACAAGATATGAAAATTGCAATTAAAATGTTAAAATCTGATTAAAATTGTGAAATTAATCATAGTGTGAGATAATCCTTACGATAACTGCTTTACAAAAAAGGAAGCAGATTTAGGGTCTTTTTTATCTCAAATGAAATGCTGTATTAATTTGAACATTAAACGTTATTCCTTAACATATACCCACTGCATGTGAAAGTGTAGCATCCTTCCTTTACACAAATTTTAAGAATGCTAATTTCCTCATTCTAACCTACACTGTGCTCTGCTCAGAGCTCACCTAGTAGTTTTGGTCTCAACAGACAAGGCCCATCTGCCACCTGCTCCACTTTATGTCCCAGCGACAACTGTCGGGCAGCACAAAGATTGATTATCAGTCAAAAACCATCGCACAGCACCAGATTTTAGTGGGTTAAGCTTGCTGATCCAGCAAGAGCCAGTATGAAATTCTAGTGCGGCATGCCAACATTTTGGTGCTGAAAGAACAGCAGTGCATGTCGCCATGAAACCCAGCCAAAGTAACACAGCTGAAGCACAGAAGTTCCTACCCTGAACTTGGCTTCAGAAAAAGTATTCATAAATAAACTTAACAATTGTACAATTATTTACAAAACTCAGCATGTGCATTGTTCATAATGGTGCCATTCCAACAATATGAAGAGGATATTATGATAGTGTCATAGAACTCATTTAGAAACATTTCAACTTGTCAAACATTCAATGGATATTCCAACTAATAAATACAATACAGAATAATGCATATAAAATAGTAATAAAAAACAAACAAATGTTTAGTTTTTAGGGCTATATGGAACACATATGGTTCCAAAGTGGAATCAACTTTTCAATTATTGTATTACTCTTTATTAATAGATAAATATCCTAATCTCTAATGATGATGATCTGTTTCAAATTAACTTTAGGTTATAAGGTGTTCAGTTCTGCCTTGAATATTATTTGAATGAGATAATTATTGTTTTAGAAAGCATTACATTATTTGGGTTATGTAGCATTGAAAGAGATGACATAGCTCTGGAGTCAAAATGATGAAACTTTAAACAATGCTAAATGAATAAACATTAATTTAAAGCAGCTTAGCATCAGCTAGGTATGGGTTATTTTTTGCTTTAAATTACAAATTATTTTAGGCGCTAAAGTCAGTGAATTGTAGAGGCTTGACTCAGAGTTGCCAGGATTATATAATAAACATAATGGATTGAGTCTGTTTAATGTCACCTAAACTAATAGAAAGATTCAATAAATCTCTGACTTAATTTATTATCTTTTCCATGTTTAACCTCCTGCAGACTCCCTAATGTCCATTTAGATCCAAATTAAATTAAGCACTGATGCTAATAAAGAGCATTAAACAAAGCTGTCAGTAGATGTTTCTTTCATTAAGCACATTATCTTTTTACTGAGCTGTAAATGAGTAAACATTCATTTTGCTGAGGTACGCAATGTGGCGCCGTAATGAGCTCGGCTCATGCATCACGTCTGATTTGGAGTGATTTTGGTACCTTTCACTTCTTTAAATGGGTCCACAAACACCTCTCCAGATGAAATATAAACATCGGCATCATGAGGAATGTCTTTTGGTTCAAAAGCTTCTTCACCATTTGCCAGAAAAACCCGCCGGGCTGCAGTGTTCAGCTTGAGCTTAATGGTGCATTCTTCCAACAACTGCAAACCAAACAAGAGGTAAGGAGATGGAAGGATTATATACAATAATTAGGGTCTCAATAGCAAAAATGCACAAGTAGATAATCTACAATAGAGCTATGGCTAATATACAGGTAGCTGTAAATGTCTTGAAATTTCATTCAGCTGATGCTGTTTATACTGTAAATGACGTTATTGAATTTTATTAATTTCTGCAATAAGTGCAAGACACATGACAGCTCATCTCCTAAAACGTTTAGCCTAAAACACAAAAATAAAAGCAAAAATATATGTATATGTTTGGTGCATAGTGCTAATATTACTGTATATGGGTAGATAAATTCACATTCACATTCCATATTAGACATTTGTACTGCATCAGTCAGATCCATCTGCATAATCATTTTTAAATAGCAGAGGCAACAGCACAAACAAAATCCAGATACAATCCCTCTTTTAGCACAATGATTGAAGGTTGCTGCCTGCATTAAAATGTTAGCCACGTTGTCAAACATTGTCTGCTGAGAGATTAAATCTCTGTCTTTTGTAGGCCTAAGGTGGATGTAGAGACTGGTGGAATATTTGCATTTTATCCTTGACAAATCTGACTAAATGCAACATGTCTGGAGACACAGTGAAAAGCATTATTCTGACATTCAAGACAATCCACTGTGGAGCTATGGAAGGGTGATTATATGGAGAGGAATCACCCTTTATCAGAATGTCTTTGGTGATGACTCAGTATAACCTTAATGTTCAGCAATACTGTACCTTGATGAAGTAATTTATCACCAACAGTTTTATTATTTTTACAAGTCATTCCAGAAGTATTGATGTTATAGCAGGACAACGCAATAACACATAATGCTAAGATAACACTTACAAGAAAACAATACCCAAGTACTGCTTTGGCTATCTTATTCTTCTAACATGAACACAACAGAACATCTGAGGCATGAACTCGCCAATGGCATCAACATAAGACAACCGTGGCTCCAGTTCCACAGAGGGTTGGAAAAGAGAAAATTATAAGATTACCATATTCATGTTGGGGGCAGTGACTCTGGCAAAGGTACATCTTGATCCATTCTTGTAAGCAATTACTCTAATTATCCAAGGCTTATACTTAAAGACTGGAGACTTTCTTGAAAAATGAAGTGACCTCCTTCAGTGGAAAAAAAACCCACAAATAATTGCATGCATGCATATGAGCTGTATACATCTTTGACATAAATATAGGAATTACAGGTAATAGGTAAAATGCTAATGAATATGAAGACAAATATTTAAAATTATATTTAGGTACATTGCCTATCAAATAAATCTTATAATATAATCCTGAAGCTATTCATTTCCTTTCATCAAAACTATTCATTTTAATGGATTTTAACAATTATATTTACAATATTCTAGTTCATAGATGATTACCAAGTACAGTTGGTAACAAGTACTGTACTTGACAGGTTTGATTGTTTTGTATTAAATACAATACTTTAAAAGTTTGAACAACAAATATGTTGAGAAGATTTATTTTTAGAATTATCTGTATATTAAGAGGTAAAGTTTACTTGTTTTCTGTGTGGATCGTGAATTTCAACAGTGTGTTAAAAAATTAATAAGCATTAGCACTGCACCTTAGCCATTCTAGTCAAGAATCATTTTCCTCCTACATACAAGTACTGTAGCTAAGAATGAATAGCGTATGCTGTTTCTGCTATGGCTGAAGTTCCAAGGCAGCATTTCATGAAATGAAAATAAAGGGGGAATTAAAGATACATACAGCACTAGTTGAACTACCTATTTACGCATTCCTTTCTTTATTAAAAAACTGCGTAACAATGGACAGGTAAGAAAATGCATCTTCAGGGCCAGCTGTGTAAGACACAGAAGGAATTATTGTGGTTACCTGAGCTGAGATCCGGGAGCACTGAAAGGTCTCTTGCCTTTGCAAGGCAATATGGGGCCTGTCCTGTTTATACTGTTTGATGTACTGCTGTTGCACTCTGATGCGCCCTCATTGCTTTTGACTGAACTGTTTTCATCTGAGTGGCAATCTCGAGACTGTGACCCCTTTGCCAATGCTGTGGAAAGTGGGTGAGAGCCTAGAGAAAGATGTGCTGAATGTCTTCTTTTTTTACACTCTTTTAAGGTCTTGCTTTCATAAGGAGATGGGAATTTCCTGCAGACATAAAGATAATAATAGTAGTTTAATTCAAAAGCCAGTACCAATACATTTTGATGTAAATCTACCATGTGCTGTATTAAATCATGGTTAAAAGCTGTTTCCTTAAAGATCAGCAAGAGTGTAATAGAGTGTCTTGTATGATGAATCTATTAGTATTTTGTCTACTGTATATTTGTCCTATGAACAAATTAAAAACTGGTATGTACTTAATGAATATGATAGGTTATATACAATTTGCAGGCACATAAATTAATGATTAATGTTAACAGAAATTGAGTTTTTATAATGATAAAGATTATTGAGAAGAATATACTGAATAATGTACAAATTCCAATTGCACTGTCGGAACCTTGAGTTTTTATGTATTTCAAGATTATTTAGTGAGGATTTTATGTACACAATATATTCTGAAAAAACCCTTAGATGAACTACTTGTATAGGCTCTTTATTCTGTCTGGTTTGTAACTGGAGTTCAGTAAATATTTTTCTTTTATGTAGTGTCAAAACAGTTGAGCGTTAACAGAATCCTCACCAATCTAGTCATTTTCCATACTCTTAGACACCAGTCCCCATGAGGCCAACAATCCTATTCAAAAGTGAAAAATGCTGCTACTCAGACAAGCCGTGCTTCAACGAGAAGTATGCGGTTCTAGCCTATCACACAGTATATTAGTAGTGAATTCACCCCTAGGATAATAACAGTTGGCAGGGGTTTAGCTTTACTATGGCTCACTGCCAGACTACTGTCGGTCAAACAGTCCCTTTTTCCTTGTTTCCACTCTGCAAAAACTATTGTGATGAATTTGCATTGGCTGGTAATACTTTATGTGTACCATGGATCAAGCTGTGACATAACTCTTTAATCCACTATTATTCAGATGTATTCTTTATTTCTTCTTCTGACAGCCAGTGTAATACTGACATGGCATAGTAACACTGACATGGTACAAGGACCCTTTCAACAAGTGCTTTTTAAAAAAATATCTTGCCTTTTTCCTCCTACTCTAATACATTTTTAATGCACATTGGCAGTAGTTAACCTTCTTAGAGTTCTTTGAAAAATGTTACTGTAAGAATAATCAATCACAGACGCAAATACACACACATCTGGCACACATCCAAGGCACTCAGTTCCTTGATCTTTGTAAAGAAACAGAAATGTTTTTTTTCTTATGCCAGTAGGGGAACTCTAATCAGACTGGGTGAGGGGCATAAATAGAAGACACGAACAATGGATGATAAGGAACAAAGCTGTGCGGTATACTTGAATTACAAGTGGTTAGTACTTAACTCTAAGAATAGGATCTTAAATGGTTTATTCTTTAGCTCCATCTATCCTCTATGTATCTATGTAGAGTACTAAGAATTTAGTGAACTAGAGTATTTTTAAAAGCCAACACTTGCTAATACTTGATTTTAACTAGTTAAAGCTATCACAACAAAGCCTCATGCCTCAGAAGGGGAAAAGATTTGTGATCTATCAAAACCACTGTGACCTGTAAGTGTAAGACAGATCTATAAGTAAGACAGTTGTCTTTTATTTTTTAAAATATATATTCCAATAACTAAATAATGTGTTAACAATAAATGCACAACAACATTTACAGTATTTCAGGTAGCAAAAGATATTTATTATTAACAGTCAATTTGGGAGTCCTCAAAGATCTTTATATATTTATACAATGAAAGAAGAAGAAAGAAACCTTAATATTAAGTAATTAAAAAAATACTTCTCACAGAATAAACCAAGAATAAGCTTTAAATACAATACAAAGCAACAAAAGTTAGATTAAATCAGCAAGATTTAGAATATTTATTATATTGTAGAATATTGTGTTAAAGGAAACTTTACAAAACTGCATGCTTTGAATGGGGTATAACTTCTCCAATTTAATGGTATATTTCCTTTCAAGCTACCTGTCACAGGCCAGGCCTTGCTTTGGAGTTCATTCCATGCTCAGTAAAGTAATTGCTTACCTGGGAAGATGACAGGCCGATGATGTTAAGGTTGCATTAAACCTGTCATTGTACTTCTGCACTAACAGGTCTTCTAGACTGCTCTGGAGGGAGCCAAGGGAAGCACTGCATGATCTTCTGCTCCCTTCAGTCTTCCCAGAAGTCTTGCTGTCAGTTGTGCTGGAACTTGCTGGTCTCCTTACACTTGCCATCTCTTCCCAAAGAAGACAATTGGAAAACTGTTATTACATTCAGAAAGAGGTAATGTGTCCTCATGTACAAATCATAAAATTAGATTTAAACACCATGTACTATTGCTCTACGTGCATCATGATAACAAGCTTTTCATGTTTGGTTATTATTTAGTTAATTTATTCCACCCAATGATGCCTGAAAAGTGTTAAGAGTGCAGTTCAGAGCAAAATACAGTTTGTAGCATATAACTCATATATAAACTCATCTTCTGTGCCTCAGCTCCCAAAAACAGCAGACTGCAGTTAGGTCATGCACCACCACACACATTTTTTAATTCTGACTTGAAATGCAACATTGACTTCATGACATTAAAAGGGCTTAGGAGAACACAATAATTATCAACTATGATTGCCTCAGTCTACACCTTACATAGCAGACACAATATGAAGACAAATAGGCTCTGGCTGCTCTTAGACAAGAGCTCTGTTCTGGACTGTGTCAAATCAAACTCTTAACCCAGTTTCCCTTTCCTTTCATTCCTATAGGAACAAGCTGTGTGCAACCTTATATAACACTTTAACATGACATATCTACAGTAATTCCAACACAGATAAGAACAGGCAGTTCATGGTAGAGCACATTGAAGTGCATACAACATCTTGAATAGAAAAATGGTCATGTACAATGGTGAGATGAGAAGATGCATAGCGATCAACAATGGTCTTCATTCATTAATTTCAGAAGCCATGTTGCAATAGGGTACCATTCATCAAACCTAGTTCCTGACTCTGGACATAAACACCTACTGATTTTGGTTCCTGTCAAGATCTTTATTTAATTTAATCCTTAATTAAATTAGCAAGTTGCTTGGATGGAACCTTTTCTATTGTTTTTTTTTACTTTTCTACTGAGAAGCTTAAGGAAATAACTTTTTATTTATGAAACATAATAGTTAAAATGCAATTCCAACACGTTCAGAGAATGAAAACAATTAAAGGGTTCAAATTAATTGTAATATTAGGTCAAGTAAGAGTTAAATTATGTACTATAAGTGAAAGTTCAGGTGAAAAAAGAGCAGGTGTGCTTCTCTCCCCACACAAAATATGAAGAACACTGAGAGAAACCTAAAACTAACTCTTCAGTCTGAGCATGCTGTAGATGTACAGTACACTGTATCATTAGTTCCAATATTACAGAATGACAATAGCTATTACTTTAAAAGTTAATGCAGCATCATACACTGCAATTACCAAACACAAATTTAAACAAATCACAGTTTTTTTTAAGATACTTTAACTTGTCTTGATTTAAAATGTCATACAAATTTAATATCACTTGGATAAAAATATTAAGGTGTAAAAAGTGGTTGGCAAAAGGATTATTAATGATACTTATTTAAACAAAATTAAGTATATTTTATTTAATCAGAGCTTGGCAACAATAGGCTTGGCTACTCACTCTGACATCCCACGCATCTGCTCCTGAAAATCAATAAGAGTTGCTATCCTTCACTCTGAGGGAAGGTCACCTTGAGAACTACCTGACAATTGAGTAGAGAAACACCTTTCTTGAATCTGCATTTCATTCGCTCACTGAACAATTTCACAAATTAAGACAGGGAAAATGCGTGATGTGCTGTAAAATAACACCTTTTACATTTCTTTAATTTTAACCAGCAATGCAGACACAGAACATCTGTAAGTGATACCTTTCTGGTTCCTTTCCTTTAATTTCTTACCCTCCGCTTTACTTACAGCGTAAGATAACACTTGAGAATTCCAATTAATATTATATAGTAGTGTATAAAAATAAGAAGGCAATAAAGAAGAGGTTACAAAAAATGAAGGATTATATTATGAATTAGGTTCCCTTTAAGTTGTTCATTCAATTGTAAACCTGACAGAAATTTCAATAATTAAAACAATTCAACACTAAGCACACTGAAGCTTAGTTGTATGTTTCACATTTATAATTGGTATTTATTAGGTCTAATTCTTAGAAAAAGGAAATACACTACAAAATTAGAACACTTTGAGCACCAAATATCCTTAGATTTTACCAACACCTACTTCATTGTGAAAATTTCACACACAATAACACACAATTAATTTACTTTTTAATTAGAACTCCAGTACTGTATGGGATTGATTCCCTTCACTAATTAGACCACACATACAAAACAAAGAAAAAAAACAAAATCTGTTTTCACTCCATTAAACCTACACCTAAATATTTTTGGGGTCACTTCATAAATCCAGAAGATCTGATAACATACTGTGAAAAAAAGTAGTTGAAGAAATATAAGACGCAGTTAATGGCCGCATTATGATTAAATTATTTAAGTGCTTCTTTAACTCTTACATTCTAATTAGAGTTAGCACAATTCTATTTCTTTCAGATGCTAATTAGTAATTAACAAAGCAATCATTAGCAATTTGAATTACACTACAACTATTAGAAAAAAAGATAAATCCACTTTTGTGCTATTTCTACTTAATCTGAATTTTATAACAAAAATCCCACTATTGAGATTTTCATTAAAAAAAAAATCCTTTATCCATTGTTATGACTCACAATTAGAAAAATTTCTGGGCATCTTTGTGAATTACTGCAGAATAAAATGAATCAGTGTTTCTCATAGTCTCTCTCTGCTCCAGGCTTAAAAATACTGAGAGTTATCTTGGCCTGTCAGAGGATGACGTTCCTTTCAACCTTTTCTATCTACTCCTATGTACTTCCATGTTCTCTTCTATGTACTGATTCCGGAGCAACAATACCTGCATGTAACACTCTGTATTTATCTAATTTAATGGTCATCTGTCGGATGTCTTGAAAATCTGTCCAAAACTTTTTGAATTTTCTGTGTAAATTCTATAGTACAGTTCTATAGTATAGTACACCTTAATTCAGATCCTGGTGGTACACCAGGAATTACATCACCCTGTTCTGAGCATTGTGTCCTTAACTATACGTCTTTATCAATAGAAATTGGTTAAAGGAACTATTATCTGACTTTAACTACTATTATTCCTTTAGCCATTATACCAACCAGCTCCTGTGATGCAAATACATTTCCTTTAATGTCTACTGCCTGCAGTTTAATAATTAAGGTTGTGTTTGTATCCATACAGTAACTTCTGTTGTTCAAATAATTCTAACAAGCCATTTCACTAGAATCTACATTTTCTAAAGATTATACAGAAGTTTCATCCCCTAGAATCCTATTGCCAGATTAACAATGCTTTAGTTTAGTGTGATTAATCATTTCCATAACCTGATATGTAATAAACTTCAGTTTTATCATTCTTTTTATGAATGGGTGCTGTATTACAAATGTTTATTCAATAGGTGTGACCTCTGTCTCAAGGATCTGTTGAAAGGTTTTGCTAAATATGCATGATGTCTCTTGGTTCTTTAAGTAGGTTACAACTGGAGGAATCAAGCCCTGAAGCTTTTAGTAACTGTGATACTTCTATACTATTATAACTCAATATGAAACTTTTCCTCTTGTCATGTTGTTCTTGAGCCGCGTTATTGATTTCCTCTGTGGTAAACACCTGAGTGAAATATTTGTAATACACTTCCCTTTCATCACCTAAGTGTTACATTTTTATCCTTTGCTATAAGAATTTGCTTTATCCTTTACAATTTCTGTGCTTTTGTCAGGTTGACAAAAACATTATAATGCTCAGTGTAATATTCATTTCAATTTCCTCCTTGGCCTTTGTATTCTTTTTAGCTGTGATTATAGTTAATTTAACACATTTCCTTTAACTGGATCCTATTCTTTCTAATTTATTTTCTACACGGTTTTCTCTCTCTGTGTGCTTTTCAATTTGAACCATTGCTTTATAGCTTTTTATTTGCTTATTCCAGGGATGAATCTGTAAATCCCATCTCAATCCATATTATTTAATTACAAAAAAAGCCAAAAAGAAAATATTCATATATATTATGAATATTATTATACAATGAATATTTGTATATTATTATATTATGTGTATTCATATAAATATGTTATTTTATTAAAAATGAAATGTAGCTATGTGAAGTGACAATGCAACAATTCATATTTAAATGAGGTAGAATACTGTGTACATATAAAAAAAACCTAAGCATATCACAGAGAATACGTTTGAAATTCAGTTTATTTTAAAAATGTAATTTGATCTTTTTCAAGTTGAAAAGTTTACTTTTGAAATTATCCAATAAAACATATAGTATTCATCGGTGCTTAACTTTTTTGTAACTTTTAGGGTAAAGATGGGTGAAGATTATCAAGAAAAGTACCTTACCAGAAAAAAAAACACAACTGGAAAGTGAAAAGAAAACTTGCCTTGCCTCGGTAAGCACAGTTACATAGGGAGGTCAAAATTTCCATTGTGCATTGTAATGTTCATGGAACTTTTTCCAAAGTATAGAGTTTCACAATTTACAAAAACAAAAAAGATTTAAATATACTGTATAACGTCTGACAACAATTAGAACAGTTAGAAGTTAAGAAAACAATATATCATACGTAAAGTTGTTAATGTAAGTAGAATCACAAGCTTAGCTCTATTGCTCAGTCATAAAATATATTTTGAAGTATTACAATATACAATGTAAGTAGTCTGTAGAAGAAATATAAAACAAATCATTTATACATTCAAATTATTACAATTGGTATTGCACAAACTTTATTTGTAGTTGTAGGAACTTAATTACTATTGTAAACAATAAAAGAGGTATGCTTACATAATTATGAGTGAATAATGAACAAACTTAAACACAATGTGCATGATCAAAACGTCTTTCTAACTCTACAGACTGCAGATGAGAAGTTTGAATGCAATCTTAATATATGCACCACAGTATTATGAAGATAGCAAAAGGTTTAAAAATGGTATAAGCATGTATTGACCTTGTTTTAGATGCATGAAAAAATATTAAACTGTTTTTAAGATAGAGATCTTAAAAAAACTGCGGAAATCAGGAACAAAGTAAAAATATTGGTAAGTATATCTATGCAAAACAAAGTTTAATTTATCTAGTTTAATCTAGTTCTTTCATTCATTTGTTGGCCATCGATTCATTGCTTATCCAGTCTACAATCCATAACTGTGTGCAGTATGTTCCCTACAATGAAAAGAATATGAATAATATGCAATGAACTGACAGCATTGGAAGCAATACTCAGTAAAACAGCCTCCTTTAAATCGTGAGACTGTTAAAGGCTTTCGTCAAACTGCAACAGTACCACATAAAAGACATGGAGCCCAGAGAAATTTCAGCTTCATCTCCAGATAAATGTATGCCATGTGCACCCCATAGTTCAGATGATAATTGCATTTTTCATGCAGATGTTGCCAATGTAAACTGTGAAACACTGATGATCCATCGTGTTTATGTGCACTTCATCAGACTTAAGGCTCCTCTAATGTCTTGAAGTGTTTTGGAGACGTTTACCCTGACAAGTAATCAAAGTGACACAAAACAACATTGAGTAGCTCTTAAGGTTTGCCATCCATCCAGAAAATAGAGTACCAGCTTGCTGTGATGTTATAATCTCTGGACTATGTGTCTGCCTTTAAATGCCTTAGGGTCTGCATTATTTTCATGACATACATAAAGTGTTAGATCAACAGAAAACTACCAGACAGAAAATAATAAATCTTAATATCTGAACTCTAACTTATTTGACATATGTTTTAACTTCTAAATTTAATAAAAAAATATGTCTAAAAGTGCTGGAACTTGTCTGGGAAGGAAATGCAGTTATAGCAGAGCAAGTATGAAGGTCTTACAGTGAACAGTGATGTGTGCTTCAGTTGTGTAACCCTTTTTATACCACAGCATTAACTTAAGCTGACCAAACTCTACAGAACTACAGAACTGAGAATCTCTACTATCATCCTTGCACCATCTCTCAACTTTATTGTTTGCCTTGGACAAACTGTGGTGACAGACTCCACAGTCTTAAAGCAAAAGATGACGTTGTCTTGAGCTTTATAAAGCGTTAAAAACTAAGAAAAAAATGGAATAAGAAATACAAGCTTTTTCAATAAACAGGAACAAAGTCATAACTTCATTATACAATATGTACAGTCAATTATTCATGATAATCTACAAAAAAATTACACACTTAATATTCATCACCTCTCACTCCTCGTCACTTCAGATGATCGGCAATGCACAGTGAATATGCTGTCAGATTTCTAATTGCTTTGCAATACGTCTGAAACAGGGAAATAATTAAAGGCAAACAATCTGTCACTTGTCTGTTACATGAACTATCTATCAAAATGCTCATTAAAGAAATTGCTAATGAGCTACAAAAGACTCCACTAGAGGTGCGTTTGCAGCAATTTTTTATGACACCAAAGATCTTTCCAACTAATCCCCACACAATTAACAAATAAGACATATTTCACAATAAAAATATGCTTGCCTTTTGTTGTTTGCTTTTAAATATGATCATTCTGATTACATCATTATAAACTCTTGATAAATTAAATGTTAAAAGTGTAAGAAACTGCATTAGAAATTAATGCCTGTTGTAGATTTGACCAATTTCTGACAGAAATCAATTTAATACAATACCATCTATCAAAATAGATGTTAATTGCATGAATACATGTGCCAGTTTCATAAACAGTTGTAAAGGCTTCCATTCCATTTAAGTTTTCGTCTGTTTAAATGTAAAAGATAAAACAAAACAAAAATCATTTAAAAATGGTACTAAATTATATAAAGCCTTCTGAAATATACAATACTGTAGTACTGTTAGTACAGCAGTCAAAAAGCAGCACTAGATCTAAAGAAAATCTTCAGAAAGAGAAGCATGTTTAGCTTTGAATGTAATTAGTGGACTTATGTTCCATACTATAGAAAAAAAATCAAGCTAGAAATGTCAGGATATGAACTTTAAAATTTTCTTCATTAGACTAATTTAATTGACTTAAATAGACTGTGTCTCCACTGTATTTTGCACATTGGAACCTACAAATTAACACCTCTATTTGACATTGGGTGAACAGCACAAAAAATCCCTCAAATGTGTTTTATTTGAGATTTGGAAAAACGTAATAAGCACTAATTGTTAAATCTACTCAGAGAAGACTTAAACATCCTATTTAAAAATACTAATAGTAAATCAAAATATTTTTAGCCTAATCATCTACAATCCTTCTTATTTGTGTCATAAATTTGGGATTAAAACAAAGTCCAGACAGATAAATGTCTCATCAATGGTACTAGTGCATTAAAAAAATAAAGAGAGCTGATGATATGTTTGTATTTTGCTGTCCCTCCTTTAAGACAAAATGCAATTCAAGCAAATATTCCTGGATTATGTCAATAACACTGTCAAAAGAGGAAAGTAAAGTTAGTAGAGAATTAGATTATACTGCCAGAATGCATACATTTATACATGTAACAGATGGCTTCTATTTTGAAACAGGCTTGAGGCATTTGTCCAAGTTTAAATATTACTCATTTGACAACAACAAGTAATATTAACATTTCTCAGTGAGATCAATTTTATGTACCCATTTTTATCAATTCTATTGTTTTTAAAAACTTAATGTTCAACCCGCTCCCTTTCGATGGCTATGTGGCTAAGGATCTGCGCCTGTGCCTGGAAGGTTACCAGTTCAAATCCCGCAGCTGGCAGAGGAATCCTACTCCATTGGGCCCCTGAGCAAGGCCCTTAACCCCAACTGCTCCAAGGGTACCGTATAAATGGCTGACCCTGTGCTCTGACCCCAAGCTTCTCTCCCTGTCTGTGTGTCTCATGGAGAGCAAGTTGGGGTATGTGAAATGACAAATTCCTAATACAAGAAATTGTATATGGCCAATAAAGTGATCTATCTAAATCTGATTTTCTTATCTAATAATAAACTTTATTTTATATAGCGCCTTTAAAGGTGGCTTCTCAAAGCACTTTACAGGATGACAATAACAATAAATAAGAAGAGTATAACAATAAATAAGGAGAATACACAAGATAAGACACAATTACAATATATAGAGGAGTGGTACTAAGGAGTGGATGGTGGTACTAAGAAGAGCAGAGGGGTGAAGAATGGAACCAGTTAAGTAAAGGCTTTTCTGAAGAAGAGGGTTTTGAGTCTGGATTTGAAGGAGTTTAGAGAAGGTGACTCTCTGATATCCTTGGGCAAAGAGTTCCAGAGCTTGGGGGCATAACAGGAGGAGGCCCTGTCACCCATACAATGTAGACGGGCTTGGGGGACAGTAAGGCGGGCAGAATTTGAAGAGCGGAGGTTGCGAGGTGGGGAGTAGGGCGATAATAGTTCAGACAGGTACTGAGGTGCCAAGCCATGCAGAGCCTTATAGGTGAGCATAAGGATTTTAAAGTCTACACGGAATTTGACCGGAAGCCAGTGCAAGGACTCCAGGACAGGAGATCTAAAAACAGGATCCCTAAAATAAAATCTAGCAATTACAATAGAAGCATCATGCAACAAAGATTTGACCCTGTCAGCAGCAATACCAAAAGCTCCACCACCTCTGGCAGCACAAATCTAGACAGTAGGAGACTCCATAAAATAATGGTAACACAGGCAGTGATCCAATGATAGCAGGAGTGGGAATATGGGAACTCCCAATGCATTCAGATCCACAAAAGCATCCAGCTTTTAGACCATGCCGCCAGAACTATTTCTGGTGTTGCAAGAGCCCAGGAGCACAGTTATCATTTTGCAAAGGTTCTACGGAACAGCCAGAATACCTGTGTGGAATATTGTACAATATAAATTATTTCAAGGAACAAACTGCAGAGAAAAAGATGGAAGCATTGTGTAGGTGGCAATTTCAAAACACTGTCCAATCTTACAAAACAATGTTTTGTGGCTCTTGCTGATTTTGGTATAATTTGTGTGAATGGAACCAGATTACATGACAATTAACTTTAATTCCAACTGCAATAGGTAAAAACATGTTGTGATGAGACCAGCTGTAAGAAAAAAGTAATGTAACACTACACCAGTTTCTACCTTTAACATACTCTATTTTGAGAAAGAGAAATAGTTAAAAATAATGTTTTGACATTTCAGCTTGACTGTTCTGGTTTTAGTTCATTCTCAGAATAAAATGTTTAATATTGAAGGGTTACATCCTGGAACGACTAAGCTCGATCACAGAATAAAAAATGTCTTTTTAAACTTTCTGTATTTTTCAATCTACACACAGTTCACAGTCGTATATAGGTTAATCCTTCTCTCGCCATTAAATATAAAAATATTGTTATTATAGTTTACATTCTTATCCTGTGATTTTACAGTTACATTTTATTAACGCTCCATTTTTGTATTCTGCTTAAATGTGTGTATGATATCTACTTTTATATACATTTTTATACATTTACTCACACATACTGTTACAGTACATAATTCATTGCCATAGAAGGTGACATTGATGATCATTTATAGTCTATTGCTGGTTACTGGTAACAAAGGGGGGAAAAAGTAAGTTATTACTCAGAAATCAGAGAATAATGAAAATTGATTATTAAAACTCAATATATAATTAATTCTTTGGTAAAATATTTGCAAATCGAGGTATTATCAAAGCATATTAAAAGGATGAATTGCTTGTCTAACCAAAATCATGGTTACAAAAATTTCATCTTTGTCCTTTCACTTTCTGGAAAAAGTGTAGTCCTCTACAGTACAGTTCTAGGCTCACATGCTAATTCTAGCAATAATTCAAAGGAATTATTCATTTTAGAGATTTAGATTACGATATTTTCATTTAGCACAAAATATTTCATATATAAGCATTCCATATTTTAAAAATGCAGAATAAGAAAAATAAATTAATCACAAGAAAGATCTTACCTTCTTTAATTAGACTCTTTAACATTACATTTGTACAGAGACTTAAATATGTTGTGCAGCTGTTTCCATGGCGATGGCGTCACTGTTACTGCAACTTCCCCGTTGTGTCTCATGCTATTAAGTCCGGTTGGAAAATAGCTTTCATAAAATACCTTCTTATAATTCACACAAAACTTTTTAAAATTGTAATCTTTATCAAAATACACGTCTTTACTTTTTTTAAAATGTAATAATTCATTAACAAAAAACTTGTATTTTTAATTGTGCATTTATTTAATTTTCTAGAGCGTGGTCCTTAATATAAAAAAAAGGTTTAGTATATGAGAAATAATAAATGCTTAATGGTTCTGTTTAAAATTACCCCGTATGATTGCTTAATCATATATGCTTGTCACTTTTATGCTATCTGTAAAATGTTATACAATTTAAAAGAAATATGTTCATGTTCATCAAAAACATGTTCTTAACCCTAGTTTCCCGGGGAAGTTAATAACGGAAGCAAACATTTCATGTGGTCTGAGACGGGAATGTAAGTGAAAATTTGGAAAACAAACTGCGGAAACGTTGTAATAAAGAATGGGGATAGCTTTCATGTTTCAAAATAACACCTAAAAAAATGAACAGTATTTCGTAGTTACAAGGTTTTAATGTTTAATTTAAAGGGTACGTAATGTTTGTTTTCGCACTTTTTACCTAGCGTTGCAGCTCTTTTTTAGTGAGCCAGTCGACAAGAATAAAATATCGAATCTACCCACAAAATATGGTGCATTTGCTAAAATCACATACTGTATTAATGCCGCTTCCAAGGCGTATTTGTGTGGCAGATTTTGAATGAGACGTACAGTACCTCTCTAGGGAAATGATTGTCGTAGTTTCCATTTGTAGCAAGAAGTTCACAATTTCACTTATGAAAAAACATTTCTAGATTAGCTAGTCGTTCACCACCTACAGTGCAATGCATTCGTCGAGGTAATCTCATTTCTGATGATCTTTTCGATGGTATTTACAAGAATGGGGTTTCTGTTTTCAACATTCACCTTGGAGTTTATAAATACAAAGACGAAATAATGTATTGTTATTTCTGTTGTAAATCCCACAACCCAGGATTGCCAGGAACCAATAAAAGAAAACATATTTTGAAGCCCATAAAAAAAAATTATAACGTAATTCTGCTTCTTTTAAACAGGTTTACTGACAGAGGATGTGCTAAACATGACAGATTTGTATTTTGACCGATATGACAGATGAAGGTGCTCTGCAGAAAGACTGGTATGCAGTACTTGAAGCCAGTCCATCAGATAGCTTGCAAGAGCTGAAACAGAAGTACCAGAAACTGGCACTCTTGGTAAGTATAATTAACTAGATGTTTTGTTTCTAATGAGGACATACCTTATATTTATGAATACAGTATAGTAGGGGGACTATTCAGCAACACTTGGAATCCACAGTGTCCTGGGGGGATGAGAGTCATGGTCTTATCAAATAAAAACATTACACTTGATCTTTTATCACCAAAGAAATATGAAATATAATATTGTAACATCTTAGGTTACTTTCTTGTGTGTTTAATAGACTCTTAAAATCTGATAAGTAATACTTATAATAATACTTCGTGGTGCTGCCTTGTGCCCATACAATGTGTCAGTCCACTTTTATATTGCATGGATGGGATCAGTAACCAGTTGTAGTCCTTTCTTAATAAGTGAGTCTTGTGGAATCTCAGGAAGTGGAAATACTGCAGTGGTCAGGGACTGATCAAAAAAGCTCACACTTGCCCTTCATCTGTTAAATTATTTGAGTGGATGGGTTCAGATCATATTAGAGTTTAGACGCCCTGATTCTATTTCTGTCCTTCCATTTAGTGGGCATAGAGAGCTGGAGGACCGTTCTTTGGACCGATGGCCATTAGTGTAGGATACGGAAATCCACCTTGAGGAATCTGGCTAGACTGGGCTGAAGTTGCAGTTTTTTCTCTGACCAAATAAGACTCTGTGCCAAAGGGTACAGTAGGCTCAAAGTGCTTTTATGGGGTGAACATGTGTATAGAGCCCTACTGGCTATATACTATACCTGATTCATGCCTCTGCCAGCAAGGATTCCATTCCAGAGAATTGTCATTCACCAATGTGAAAGGATTTAGCTGCCTTTCTTAAGTCTTAAATGAAAACACAGCACTGCAATTACTAATCTCCCTTATGCTCTGGTTCAAGAATAAACAGGTTATCTTTCCAAACAAGAATAGCTATTGCCCTACATCCTTATGCTTACTTACATCAAATACATTATGAAGAACATTAGGCCGGGGTTATTAATACCTGCTAATGGAAATGCAGTTCAGCTCTAATGCCCATGGAGATCTTTCTGTGAACTGGGATGCAAAGTCTTATTATTTTTTTAAATGAAGGATAAAGTAAGATCTGTGACAGTGCATTCATTATTTTCTGTAAGGCTCCAAGGAGGACAGACACATTTACTGTTCCTAATCAAAAATTAGTTCTTTTGAGGCATCCTATAGCAGGTCACCTTTTTTACTTTCTCACTTTATCCACAGCTCATTGACTTCAGATAACAAATTCTGCTATAATGTTATTTGTGTGAATATTGGCTATGCATGGCTATATGAAATCAAATATGTTTTAGTACACTTAATAGTACACAATTGGTGGTGAAAGCACCATAAACTCCAAGACTGATGATGCTTCAATCAATCTGGAAATTTACTTTTGTTTGGAGCTAATTGTTAGAGACCTTTATATAAGAGTTTAAGCTTAGTTGGTTTTATAGCTAAAGTACTTACTTAAAACAGTTTATATATAATGTATAGCCTCAGGAGAGTAACAGATTGTACAGTCCTTTTAAATCTAAGATACTGCATTTGGCTTTTTAACAAAATGCAGTCGCTAGTTTTACTATTTTTAATGTTACTGTTAAACGGATTACAGATATAAATCATAGAGGCAGTTTAAAATTTTTTCCAAAGATATAGTCTGCTATATAGCTTAAACTTTTAAATAAGAAAAATACATAAAGTTATTGCATTTGTTAAAATCTTATGTTGATACCTGAAGCCTGCCCTCAAATTCATACTTAATGATGTTATTATTTGGATTATTTAATCTTTGAGAGGAAAAGTGCAGTTTAAGCAGATTTGTATAATCCTCCATTTGCAGATCCATTTTAATTACAGTAACTCACCACAGTAAACGAATTTCAAACTAAAAAGGTGCAAATATGCAAATTTAATATGAAATAAACTCATATTATTCTGATGAAGTATCAGTTATGGCCAGAAGTTTTAAATACTGTAGTTGAGATATAGATATGATTCTTGTTTTATTTCAAACAAGTGTTCTTCATTTTCTATGTATGGAAGCTCCTCCTTATAATTAGTCTGTAAGAGGACACTTTGCTTATGCTTTTATTCATATTCTGCAGTCTTTGCCATTTTAAAAGACCTATTACTGTATCTTGAGTATCAGTGTGAAATTACTGTATGGGTGCACAGCAAGATTTCTTTAAGTGTGCTTGATTTACTTGCATTTGCTTAAACAAGTATACAGTACATAATTTCATTTAGGCATTTCCCTTTTTCTGAAGGATTATATTCTTCACATTGGAAAAAGAAGACTACTGCTATTTCACAGTGACTCTGTAACCTTAATGGTGTGGTGTTATAAAAACATTACTTGTTAGGACAGCAGTTCTAGTGCATTGGCAACATTAAGAATAGGACTACAGTAGAACTGTCAAGCCGCCTCTTTGGAATACAATAATCCACTAATTCACTTAAATAAATAGAAATGGCTTGAGGCAAATCTTAAGCACAATGCAGCTGGGTTTTTTTCCCCTAATAATGCTTTAAATTAGTCATTCCTTAAACATTAGGTGGCAGTAGCGTGATGTTATTGGCCTTTGCTCTGCCCTTGATGCTTGGCTTTTTACAGAGAGCATCGATACAAGCTGAGTAAAAAATGATTGCAATTTACATTGTGGAAGGAAAATGATGTATAGCCGTCCCTCCAAGTGTTTCCCATTGCCAGCCCTCTTCATTGTATTTGTGCCTTTCCTAGCTCCATTAGCTCAAGTAAATGAATATTTTACAATGCGTGCAAGAGAGGGCAATTAAAACCCGTAACTCAGAATGGAAGAAGGCACTATTAAATTCAAGCTTTTTATTTAGCGATGTATATGTGACAAATATCTTGGCTGGATGGGAAGAGGGAGTCAATTCTGTAAAGCAGTGTCTATTGTACATGGTCTAAAATATTTATTTTTTCCCTTACTCAAATGAAGTGGCAACACGAGGAAGCCAACCAAAAAATGACAGTTTTTTTTAAAAAGTCTTATGCCTTTCCTGTGTATGTTAAATTATATCACTCATTTATGTAGCTTGTTTTTAATGTATTATTCCTACCTGAAAAAGTGATAGTTGTAAATACAATTATTTAATAATGAACACTCAATAGTAGCAATAATAATTCATAATTGCAGCTACTCTTGTGCCTCAGAGACAGCACCAGTGACATTCTGTTTTAAATGGCCATCATACAAATTTGACACCTTTCATGGAGGTGTCTGGGTTTTCTTTAATGGTATTCCTAAGTGCTGGAGTGGTAAGTGTTCACAAGAACTGTTGGTGATGATGAGTGGAGAAGAAAAAAAGATAACAGTGCAAATGTGTTTCCAGCTAAGTTCTGCATTTAGTAACTAGACGTCTTTGGCAGTACGACATTTTTTGACAAAAAAAGAAGGAAGGAACAAAAAAAAAGAAGGAACATGCAGTTCAAGGCTGGACTTTAGTCTGACAAATGTTAAAGGCACTGAGAAATCGCAGAACACCTAAAACCTTACTGTTAAATACCACGGTCGACATCTGATGGAGCTCATACACATTAAAACAGGGATTGGATTAAATTTCCCTGTCATTGGCCACCTCCATATTAATGTATTACTGTGATTCATGACAGGAGTATCAATGGAATAGTATCAATTACAATTTTTCCTTTCACTGCACAAAAGCTAGCTACACTGTAGAACATTTTTGAAATCAAAGAGAACCTTGTATGACAGCCTGAATTGTTATCACTGGGAGACAAAAGGTATTTTCAAGGCTAAAGTACCTAGCTGAACACTTCACACCTGTGAGCAGATAGTGTCTGTACTCTGACAATAAGATCAATGAGCATGTTACACATATAAACCCTGCAGGTGAGAGGCAGCTATGGGGAAAAGTGTGTGTCTGAATATTATACATACAGGAACAAGTAAAGGTTTATTCCACGCTGAAAGGAGAAGAAAAGAAACAACGTTTCGGCTGTGGAGCCTTACAGTACATGCATTTGGTAAGAACCAGCAGAACAGAACTGAATCTTTCACAATTCTGCAAAAAAGTGGCTGAATATAATATGAACAAATTATAATTTTCTAATTCCAATAGAAAATTAGTTTACACACACAATATTCTGCAAAGGTTTGTGAAGTTTGGTCCTCAGATGATAGACAACGAAAGTAAAAAAAGATTATAAAAGTTCCTTGGCTCTTTAGACTGCTATGCACTCCTTGTACCTTGCCCTAGTGGCCTTTTGGCATGGTGGTTAGCACTGCTGCCTCACAACTCCAGGATGCTGGGTTCGATTCACCCTGGCTGGCAGGCTGTGTGGAGGGATAACAACACGTTATCCCTGTGCTTATATTGGCAGACACTCCAGTTTTCTCCCACCTCTTAAGGACACACAGGAGAGGATTGATTGGCTACTCTCAATTGCCCTATAGAGCTTACTCCCTGGTGACTATTAGATGGCTGAAAATGGCTGAAGTGCTGAAATCTTAAACTCAAGTAAAAAGGGGGCAGTTTACTGAGCATTTTGGCTACAAAAGCTCTTTTTGGAGTATTTTGACTCTGTGCTTTTATAGTGACTGTGACTGTTTCTATTTAGCATGGCTAAAGACTGTGAACATATCTTAAAGACTGAACGTCTTGTTACAGTGAACAGTCCTGTAACAAAAGTAAAGTATGAAAATACAGTATGTACATATACCTATATAACTTATAACATGAAGTTAAGATTGTTTAAAAATTTAGTAGCCTTTATCACAGAATTTAAACAGGATCAATTTTAATTCATATGTCCACAATAAATTACAATAAGTGATCTCAGAGTGTTCATTTTCAAGAGGCAGGAGAGTTTTCAAGTACAGCTGTCATTTAAACTTCAAGCAGACGTCCTTAATGTTATTTTCCGTCCAGTTAGACAAAAGCATGAGCAACACTCACTCGCTGCACACCACCGCATCCGTCGTTGTTCTTAATTTAAAGACGACGTTTCTGTTTCAGCGAGCAGCAGTTCATGCCAGTGCTGTTTACATCAAATTAACACCCTCATGCCTTTATTTCACTTACTGGCCCTCCTGAAGATAGCAGTTCCAACACTGCAGTTGTATTACATGACTTTATAATTTGTAAGGACTACATGTGATTTCTAATGAATAAGCAGGGGAGAGTTCTGGAGGAATTCTTAAATGTTATTCAATTAAAACATTTTGAGGGAGGACTTGCACTTTGAAATCTTTAGATGTGTGGTGATATACTGTATCAACAGCCAATACTCTTTCCTGACTCCTGCTGTCTAGCTTACTCTGTTCTTCCTCTGAGTCTTCACTGAGTTGCAACATCTATTATAACTCTCTGATCTGTGTATAATGGCTTTTTTCTGTACACGCATTCCTTATAACGGACGCTTGCTACTGAGCTGAGTACAACTGAGCACAGATCTGAAACTAACATTTCAACCTACTGAACTCTCCCCAGGCCAGCTCCTTAAACCACCCCAGCAGCTGATGCTTGAAGCTGTCCCAGCAATCAGGTGAAGCATCTAAGATCGCTTATTAGATTAAGGTCCATGCACATTCTGTTATCATACATAAAAAACTGGACATATTACATGAAGAAAGGTCCACTAATGAAAAAAGTAATTTAAAGAAATGCATTACATTTTTGAAAAAGTGTATTGTCAATATTTTGCCATTTATAAATGTGTTTTTCTATAGTGTAATTTAAAAGGACAACTAACACCTTGGTACAAAGGTGATCTATTTCCTGTTTCGCTGAAAAACTATATTTTTTATAATAAGATGAATCTATTTTTATCCAAACGTATTTTGTTGTTTTGCATCTTTTGAATCAATCCTACACAAGCTGGCTCAGCTATTTTGTTTTGGTTGCTATAACACCCCTTTTCACATTATTTTAAGAATGTATATTATGTTATTTAAGACTGTTCGAGTGGGGACAGTAGGTTTTCAGCACTTGTATTTGGATCACGAACACAGCCAAGAAATGACTAGTCTGCAATCATGAGTTTTAGATTAACTGTTGTGGTCAACAGTTTACCACACATGTTGACTAATTATTTATTGTGCTGCCAGAAAACATGAATCTACTCTGTGATCTCATTTTCTTCTATGTAAGTCAAAAACAAATTTGATCAGCTAGGTAGGTAATTAGCATTATGCAGTTATTTTTTGATAATATTTATTTTTGGTGTGAGGCCTGTGAGGTTAACCTGAGTGCAAGAAGCTCTCTAAGGGAATAATCATTATACTCTCAAAAACCTGGCAGATATAATTAACCTTTAGACTTGGTGTTTTTAATGTATAAACCCTTGTACAGGTACAGTTACCTTGCGACCTTTTGAGTGTGTGTTTGTTCTGTCTTACTGCTGGAAGGTGTGGCAGCTTGGGGATCTCTGGGCCGACACTGCAGTGTCATTAATTTGGCAGAATGATCAATTAATGAAGAGAAGGGCATGAAAGCGTTGACAGAACATACTACCTAATTAGAACCTGATGAACCATGTAGCCCTCAAAGCAAGGTGTGCTCTACATTTGGTAGGTAACAAGCATCTTAAAAAAGGAAGAAGCCTGCATGTCTCTCAGGACCAATAGATGAAGCGAAATGTTAATTTTGGCATCTACCTGTATCTATAAAAGCATGATGATGTATTTCTGAATTCAATATAAATTTCATGTAAAATACTGATAATTGTGGAATTGACTAGATATGTTCAGGAGAAATCATTTTGTATGAGCTGGTGATATAAAGTGATCTTTATTGTTAATTATATAGATACAGTATACTGTAGAGAATTATATAGGGTTCTGAGAGAATTTTTTTGTGAACCCCAATGTATTTAGGAGAATAACAAATTCCTAGCGTACTACCCTTTTTTTAATTCAAATCATTCTTCTCTTAAGTATTTTTATTTATAACAATTTCTATATTTTGTGATACTCAGTGGTATATGACGTAGAAGAAAATAAAAAGTGAAGTGTATTTCAGTGTATGTAAAATAATAAGTGAACCCCTAGTTTACTTTGCACTAGTAAGGGGGTAATCAGAGCCAGGTGGTTAAATAATTGGGTAACAGTCCTGTCCTTTATAATGATCAGAAACCTTGTGAGTTTGGCGATAACAATAGGTTTACAACAGGTTAGTGGAAACAGTATGCCATGATTAAAAGAGATTTTTGTGCACCTCAGGCGAATTAGTTGATGATCGTCTGTCTGGAGAGCTACAATAAACAGTTTCTAAAATCTACTGTTAGACTGACAGTCTACAAATGGAAAAAAATCAAATAGTCCATGGTGACTCTACCCAAGAGCAGTCATCCATGAAGTCAAAAAGGAGCCCCTGAGTAACATCTGAAGATCTGTAATAATGCCAGTGATCATGCCTCAGCCATTATGAAAAGACTGAGTGGGAATGGGTTTCATGGCAAGAGTGTCAGGATTAAAACATTGCTCCCTAAAAAGACCAGTTCACCATCTCAAGTTTGCCAAAGCGCACCTAGGTGATACACAAGACAATCAATTGAGAAGAGTCATGGTCTCTTCAGTCATGGACTGAAGAGTCAAAACGTTTTGGCCACAATGAGAAATGTTTTGTGTGGCAAAAGCCAAACTCCTTTTTAACAGGAGAACCTCATTGTGACCATCAAACATTGTGGTGGGAGTATCGTGGTTTGGGACTGGTTCTCTTTGCCAAGCGCACTTTATTCAAGTCCAAACTCTTTCTTCATGATTGTTATTCATTTGACTGATACTCTTATCAATGTACCCATATGGGATCTGAACCCAAGGCCCTCCAGTATAGATTTCAGAGCCCTAAATGCTACATACTGTACTACCACCCACGATTTGGCCAATATCACACAAGTCTGAATTATATGTTTCACTCATAAATTCAAGTACCTATCCCTAACTTTACACTTTTTATAGTCCTGTAATGCTTTTTTCAACTAAGAAAAGCATAGAAGAAAGATTTTATTAATATTAATTTTATTGTAGCAAAGGTTGATTTTTAATACTATGCCATTACAATAAATGTGCTGTTAATTTCCACAAGCTTACTAATGGGTTTAGATTTTAATTGGATTCCTGTGGCTTTTTGGCATGTAAAATGAGCTGTTAGAAAAGTCCCTTTTCTGCTCAATGTTCCCAACACAAATTATTTTCTACTGAAATTAACTTGGCTCCAGCCATACACAGTGCAACTTGTATTCCTCTAGGTGAAGTAATTGCAATTCTCTGAGGTGACTGCAAGACATAGGTGTTGTTAGCAACAAACAGTAGCTATGGATTTTCTGGATGAGAGAAATTTTTTATCTAATAAGTGAAGGTCTGGTTTGTGTGGTGGAATAGAAAGCACTGAATCTCAGATACTGCTTCAGAGGTTGTAAATAAAAATTAGGAGATTTTTGGATATTACTTATTTTTAACAACATTGGAATAGTGCATTCTATAAAGCACTGAACTTTTTACCTGTGATATAAAAAAATGAGTGCAAAACATATAGCATCAGATGTGAATATCACAAGTGTGATTGTGGGGAATTCCTTATGGCTAATGGACCAGTGTTATGCTTCCTACTCTGTGAAAAGTTGACATTGGGAAAAAACCTTGAGAAACTTTCCAAAGAAAGAAGACAAATGTGTGTATATCTGAACTCAGGCTAGGAGGAAAATCATCCATTTCAGTTTAATAGTAATTTCTAAATTCTAAAAGTTGTGTGGTGGTTAATACTGCTGCTTCATAGGTCTTAGGTCTTGTGGTCAGTTCTGGGCTGCTTTTGATAGGGAGTTTTCATGTTCCTCCCATATTCTTGTGAGTTTTTTCCCAGTGCTTCAGTTTCCTCTTACCTTGCAAATACATGGTGTTTAGATTAAAACGGTTTCTCTAAATTGGATCTGTCTGTTACGTCCCCACTATGGCTCAGTCTAGGGGTGAATGGGGACTAACATATGAGCCACTAACATAACAGCCAGAAATACACAAACAAACAAAATAAACACTACACTATTCTACAACCCAATACCCTCTAAATCTCTCTCCCGAGAAAGGGGTGGCAAAGCCAAAGCAAAGTCTTCCGTAAGATATCTGTCTACTCTATCTAAACTAAGCTATAACGGAAAACTAAAAAAACACAGATACCACAACAATCCCAACCCTACACCACAGCCAAGAAAACAAATTCGATACGTCTCACGTTTTTGCCGTTTCTTCCTCTAACACCTCTTTTCCACACACTCTCTTTAAAACCGGACCGCTCTCTTCAACCAATCCAGAGAGAGACCCAATTTAGGGACACACCCCCCTCCAAAAATGGACCCACGCACAGGAGGGGAGTAAAAAAAAAACAGAACGTAACAGTGTCCCTACAGTGGGCTTGAATCCCATCCAGGATGTTGTTCTGCCTCGTACCCTGTGACTTTGAGGTTAGATTTTGGCTCAAGCATCTCTGTATAGGATGGAATTGCTGGTGATGATGGATGAATGAAATACTACGGAAATGCAGAAAGTAGATCACCTGTAGATATATTAGATGATGTGGCAAGTTGTTGTGCTTTTTGTCCATTATGGTTTTAATTCTGTTCGATATGACTAACACCTGCCTTACAAGAGCAGCAATATTTGCCAAAGACAGTGCTGTGAATGACAATCTTGAAATAGTGTCATTTTGATATCATGTCAGCAATCTAAATAAACAGGTTATTTTAAACAGAAACTACAAAATAAAAGTTGTAGGTACTTAAAAGTATCTTCTTAATAGACTTTGAGTTGTGGACTAGTTGCTTTTCTTAGTATTTTTCAACATTTTTTACCATTCATTTGAGAATTGGGCAGGGTTTAAATTTAAATCTCTATATTGGTAATCAATATAATCTTCTTTCCCTTTATTGTATATATAAGGAACCTTTTAAGTAAATTGAATCAATGCCCACATATCAAAGCAATGTTAAATGTAACAGAAGTAGCTGCATTTGGGTTGTTTTTAATTAAGATGTAGAACAGAAGATTTAAAGTAGAGGCTCAACAGTCCTAATAGGTTTAAATGCTTTAGATTTTGTGGATTTTACCATGAAAGCTGCATGATAGATTTTAGAAAACTGCATAACCATTTCCTTGGGGTCTTTCTTTCCTGCTATTGTTATAGGTCAAGGTGATCTGTTGCAGAGTGTACTGTGAAATACTTCAATCCATACAGATGGAAGTAGTTAGTAAAGTGTTTAATAAGATACGGTATTATTCATGGTAGCATTTGTAACCTATTAGTTATTTATTATTGGTATTCTTTATTGTGAATAAAGAATAAAAGATGTTTTTTTTTCTGTTAACACCAATAATAATACTTTATTAGAAAGTAAACAACAGGCACAAACACAAAAATGGCTTCCCTACACAATAGCTGAGTACTTTTATTAATTTTAACAATTTTGACATTGGTTCCTTTATATTGTTGTTTTATTATATTCATACTAAACCTCTAAATTAATTATTAATTTAAGATTTTAAACCCTGAGATTTCTCATAGGCATTATGGAAAAAGTGTCTGCATTATGTTCCTCATTATCCTAATCTTCCTTTTCCTGGTCTGCTTCTTTCATAGATGACCATTAAATGAAGTCTTTCTCTTGAGCACTTGAGTATTTGTACATTTCCACTCCTTTTTTATTGTCTCTGCCCTTTTAAACTGCAGAGCTTTGATTGCTGAGAAACAATTCAAAATGGATGAGAAGAGCACCTGGCATTAAACAAACGAATACAGTCCCCAATCACAATGCAGAATGTTGTTTCGGATTCCAGCTTCAAAAGCCTGCTAATGATTCTTTCAATCAAGGCATGATGTTGGTGTTTGGCTTGTAGTAAAGTTGATTTTTTTCTTTCTTTTTGGTACATCCGTTTACAAAGTGGAAACAAAAAAGATAACATCTGAGTACAGGCACTCTGAATTTTAATTAGTTTTAAAAGTAATTGCTTGAAATGATTAGTTGAATTCAGTTAGTCTTCCTGTTACTTAAAATTAAAAATATAATTATGCTCGACAGTAATTGGCCTGCCAGGGACTGTTGGTTATTGTAGTTCGGTATCAACCCATGCATCATTACTTGAGTTTGGACACGGTTCAGCTTCTGAACTACAGCGACCATACAAACACAAACACACACACACACGCAATGCCCTGCCAGTCAGTGCCA
Organism: Atractosteus spatula; assembly: GCF_055471065.1. Classification (NCBI taxonomy): domain Eukaryota; kingdom Metazoa; phylum Chordata; class Actinopteri; order Semionotiformes; family Lepisosteidae; genus Atractosteus; species Atractosteus spatula. The sequence goes on along the minus strand of NC_142721.1, from coordinate 10,000,544 downwards.
GATTATAATCACCATCCGGCTGAATAGTTGCTAGAAAGGATCTAAGTTGTTTTCTGTCCCGCCCCGTCTCCCCCCTCTCCCCCAGGCAATACTAAATCATTCAATGGTGAAAACTGCAACCCTCACTATTCTCTGGGTAAATCTCCGGATCTGAAAACCTGCAGGAAAAATTACTGAGTGGTTTTATCAACTATAAAAACATTTGAGCAGGAATGCCAAACTGGGAGCAAATGTGAAATTTCCTCAAGCTATTTTGATAGTTACAGGAAAATAGTCCTTCCAAATTAATATTAATCATGAAATGACTATCTTTTTTTATTTAGTGTTTGTAAAAGGAGAAAAAAATAGATTGCACGGCTTTAAAGATAAATAAGTAGGCATCTCAGGAATCCAAAGGCTTATGATTTTTCAGCCTGTACTTTTTGTAGCTTTTTTGTTATTCTCTCTTTCCCATGTGATTGTGAAAGCCTGTCTATCCTGAAGATTTTTTATTCTTACATATTGTATAGCATTGCCTCAATCTATTTTTGTTTGCTTTACTCAGCCTCTTTTGGTAAATTGTCCAGAAGACGAGCAGGTCCATCAGCAAATTACCCAGAAAATGCTGTCAGTGCAGGTTGTGACATCAGGTTTTTACTGGCAGATTCTCAGTGACTCCTGTGGTCTAATTAACCTGGCTTGCAATCTCCTGTGTCTGAATGGTGGTGGCTTTTTTGTGTATCTTGTATGCCCCCTACCCCCAACTGTAGTCCCCATCAATTCCCACCTCAGTGCAAATAAATCTAAGTTTATTAAGGCATTGGATGCTGCTATGTTTTTTTTTCACTTTCCTTTCTCCCTCTGATTGGCAGTATCACCCAGATAAACAGAGTCCAGATGTGCCACCAGGAGAGGTGGAGCAGTGTGTTCAGAGGTTCATCGAAGTTGACCAGGCATGGAAGATTCTTGGCAATGAGGAGACAAAGAAAAACTATGACCTACAGCGGCATGGTAGGTCTCTACTAAGCAGTACATTGAGCTTTGAAGTGCAGTGTGCAGCCTCCATTAAATATTTGTGTGTGTACAGTCCTATCACCACACTGATTGTATCTCCTTGATATTTTACCGCGTTAACCTCAGCTTGAATTAATAAGTTGAAACCTTTGAATGTTGATTTTCCTGCACACTGGTAATTTGACAAAACTTTGTTCATCCTATGAAATATTTGTGTTTCAGAAACTCTTGAGTTCCAGTGCATCTTTATGAGATTGATCCCATAAATCATATTAATAAGCTTTTGTCTATCTTAACAATCACTACACATTTTTTTACAGAAATTTTCGTGTTTGTTATAAAAATGATTATTAATTATGAGAATATTAATGAGAAGAAAAGTTGCAACCAGCCAGCTTAATACCAGTCTGTTTTGTTTCCCCTAATACTCGGTATTATATAGTGAGTGAATGGTCAAACTGTACACAGCCGGAATATCCCTGAACAGAATCTGAAAAGGTCACTTCAGTTGAAGCGTAAACAAACCTAGTTAACATGACTCAATTTATGCAAATTTCCAAGATTTCCTCGATATGTCTCTTAATGCACTTGTCTAAAGGCTACTTAGAATTTATATGTGTATGTGAACGTGTGTGTGAAGAACAGTTATTAAAGAAAAGCAAATATATTAAAGAAAATATGTGAAAAGGGGGGTCAATGGGCATTAAACTATGTTACAGGCAAGCACAGTGTTTTGTTTCCTTTATATTTCTCACAAAATGCTTTCTTGGAGCAGAGCAAGGCAGTTGGGAGTAAGAAAAGGGGGGAAATATAGGTCAGGCCTGTCACACATGGGCTACCATTACATGAAGTGATAGGCTGCCTTTCTCCCCTTGCCTGAGGAAAGAGGTCCCTCAGCCTTCCATTAGAAACTTCAATAAATGTACATCCACCCAACACCATTAATGGGGAGAGTCACTAATAGTGTATTGCCTGTGGGGAAAACACTCAGCCGCGCTCGGTAACACACTCTTGTCCAGCATTGACATGTATGCAACATTACTTTTCAAAGTGTCTGATGAAAGCACACTGCCCTGCGTTGCCTGGTATTGACTGCTTTCCTATTGTACAGTGACACACAATCGAAGCTTTCTCTCTTGCAAAGATTTAGGTCCTACCGGTGATGTTAAAAGAACTTTTTTTGAAAAATAAAGGCTTAGTTATGTTAGGCAAAAAGGGTACAGAAGAAAATGATCATGTTGTATCATACCCATGTGTACATATTGTTATAGAAAATGTGTTATCTCAGAATTCAATATAAATGGAGAAACAGGGATGCTATGTACCATGTACAGTAGCTTGTAAATATTGCATAGCTTTAAAGCTTTAAGTATGTTTTCCTCTTTCCCTCAAGGTTTCTTTCTTGCCTTTATAATTAAAAATATCTCATCCTGAACTATGCATTGCTATGCTCTGTGTCATAAAGTTTAAGTGTAGGGTGTCTATAGCAAGCTTTTTAAGGAAGCTCTGGTTTCTTTATAACATAGATCAATCCTTAAAGCTGGACTTTAGGTAGTAATGCCTTATCCTGTCTGTTAGGGCTATTTTTGTGTCGTGTTTTGTTTTTCAGATCTTTGCATGAAGGTTTGTTTTTCAAAATAACAGAATGTAAATTGGGGAGTTAGATGTAATAATTCTTCCTTATGTGGTTCAGCCACATTATGTACCCATCCTGTTTTTTAATAAAGGGACATACATATGATATTTAAAACTGTTCTTGATTTAATCTAAAAATATCAAAAAATATTTTTGATTGCCCCACGTTAATCAAAATAATACATTTAGCATTGAAAGCAAATCTGGTAAATAAAACCAACAAACCATCTCCTTTTTGATATAGTGGGAAGTCTTTTCACTATGTTACTTTTGCTTCATTGGTTTGTTTTATGTAATATTCATTATGAATGATGAAAAAAATATTCACATTACTGTCTAGGAAGATATGGGTTCTTTAGAAATAATAGTTAAGGATGATTTGTTCACATAACATAATCAAATGATCTAGAACAAAATGCTGAAAAATACATGTCTAAATATAAGTTACAAGCCTACATTTTTATTTCCATTCTAGCAGAATTTCTGCCATAGATACCATAAACAAGTGCTCACCAAGCGAGCACATGATGGTTACATAAAATATTGGTGCGTTTTCCTTTCTTTGTGAAAGCATGCAATTACTCAAAAAATAATTGAATTGAAAGTGAAGACATCTTAGTATAGTACGCCTAGTTTATAATCAGGCTGCCCCTGGTCCTGCATCTCTGTTATTGCAGTGTTTAAAATCACAGTTTAGTCATGCTTGAATAATTACAAATCATTTTATCATTTAATGTGCACCGTTTAATTGCCAAAATACAGTGGCCGTTTCACAAGCTGATGTCATATATCTTTCGTGTCTTAGTATGTCGCCTTAATGGGGCTGTGAAAGCGTTTTTTTTTTCTGTTGCTGTGAATGACCTGGCAAGACCCCTTGTAAAGCTTTATTGAGCTGAGCTGCTAATAGTTGTTTAATGTTATTCTGCGGCCTAAAGAATCTTAGTAGTTCTTGCTTTTAAGCTGCTTCAATTGCAGACCCGTAAACCGTACTGATCAGTCATTCGCTGTGTCCTCTGACCTGACAGACGGGACAATAGAGTCACAAAATCCCTCCATCTCGCATTGTCAGACCGAACCATTGTTGAAACAGCTCTTGGAGTTTGGGTGGATTGCTCTTTAAGATTCCTAACACCTTTTAAGCAGATGTTTGCAAAGGAACATGAATGTAACCTCCAAATGGCTTGCTGTCATCAGGAACCTAGCCCCTTTTGGTTACTGGTTCATTCTAAACTGGCATTTAAATACGTGCACATATGGTCAATCACATATAATAGATTTAAAAGCTCTTTTAAAAAATATAGGCCTTTTTCTGTTTTTCATTGGTTAAGATGTTAAGACTGGGATTCTGTATTCCTGAAATAAAAGGAATACAGAAAAGCAAAAAGGAACAAAAAGATCCCCTTCAATACATATCTGAACAAAATAATTTTTCAGTGACTTATTTTCTGCAGATCTGGGTCCTGGATGTCCTCTTGCCAACCAAGTGGAGCTAAAATAATTTTCTGATTAAAACAATAAAACATTTATATTTTCTTTAAGTTATCAGCAAGGTAAAGCTATGACAATGAATTACATCTGTTTTCTTTTTTGAAAAGTCTGATAAAGAAGAAGCTGTGACTGGAGGTTTGTTGTGAAATCGAATAGTTTGCCTCTTCTGGGAACTGGTCACTTTGAGTGACTTGTTGAGGATTGGAAGAGGCAGGTGGAGGGGTTAATGGTTTGTTTTCAGATGTATATCTGCAATTTAGGTGTCTATAAAATGCCCGGCGATGTCTGATGATTTTTCTCATTATTTCTAAAGACTGGCTTGTCTAATTTGTTGACACTTTCACTCTTCACTAGTTCTCTCTGTATTTTTTTTTAAGACTCCAGGGAATAGACAGTGAATATTTCATTTAAAACTACCTTACAGTCCCACTTTCATGAAGCAGAGAGCCTGCACAGGCCACTCTCAAAACCAATTAAAGAAATGAATGTTAAAAAGCAGAACCTGTTAAGTGCTAATTGCAGTTTTGTCACAAATGGTTTTATTTAAGGCTGATTGAAATGGAACGAAGTGTTAAATTTCACATTTTTAGATCTGGAATTTTTTCCTTTGCTCATTGTTTAGCTGCTGGGTCTCAGTGTTATTTCATATTGTTTACTTAGAAAAAGAATGCAACATTTACACATAATAAACTGTGATGCTTTTATTCTATATTTTAGGGGGTACAAAAGGAAATTAAGTTCTTTAAAGACATGCACCTAAACCTTGCCAATAACTTTCTGAACTTGCATTTAAATGTAAATAAATCGTTTCATGACTGAATTTGTGTAACTATGTGCGGTTTTTATTGTCAGACTACATCTACCTGTTCTTCCTTTTGTGTATTGCTGCAACACTCCATCTTAGTTTTTTATATTTAGGTGTCAAGGTTTACTTACAGTGCTTTGCTAGGATACCTCACCTGTAATTAAAGATACAATCATGAATTTCCTTTTCCCTGAATTGTCCATGAAGTTTCCTTATCTCTAAAGCTAGTCAAATAGAGTGAGAAGGCCAAAACCTTAAGGAGCCCCTGTAAAAAGATGGTCTGGAGAGCAGCAGCAGAGATGGGGTTAATAGACATGAAACAGCAGATTGTCATGACGACCCTTCCCCTGTCGCAGCCGTGTCCCCTGGGAGCTTACAAGTGGGGCCTGCTGGAACCATGTGCTGTCAGCGGCTCCCCCAAGCAGCCCTTTGCTTAGCACTCTTCTTCAGAGCAATAATTTGCTCCCATCAGCAGCCGGGGTTCCTGTGACAGATCAAACACGCCCCCCACAGCAAGCTGAGGCATCTTTGATCTGACTTTGTACTTTAATCCACTGACATGTGTGCGCACTTCTTCAGGTAGCCACCCAGGACTCCTGGTGGATTCAGATGTGACAAAGACTGCACATGGCTACTGTACCGAGAAGAAGCATTTTCAGGAATTGTCGTCCTTTCAATTTTACACCATTTTTCAAAGATAATTTTCATTTGGTACTGCTCAAAAACCTCTGTGCTTTGGGCAGAGTTCATCTTGGATATCTTCATTATAGAGCACTTGACAAGTGGTAGCTGGTGATTGTGCTAAAAAGTTTCACAAATTACTTTTGGCTTTGCCTTTGCAAATTCTTTGTCTAGGGTGGAATACACTATCTTGATTTCTTAAGTATCTGTATCAATATATTTATACACTGTTGCTTATGATGCTCAATCACATCATAAATAGGGTTCATATATTAGAAATGGGGAACCAAAGCTATTTTTGTGACTTTGTCTGGTACCTTAAAAAACAATATTGTAGGTAAAATAGTGCATTGGAATGGATAACAGTAATTTATTATATGTTCTTCCATGAGAGTCCTGTGTAGCTACAGCCCACTTTATATACTGTACAGTAAAATTTGCCCTTTGTTATTGTGCTGCAGTACTTGGGCAAGTCTACAGTTAAAATGCATAATGTCACAAAGATTGAAGAGACCTACCCCCTGCAGCCAAAGTGTGGACATGATATGCTGTTAATGAATTACGACTTACAGATGTTTGTTGTAGCTTCCTCTAGGTGGACCTTGAAGGTAGAATCTTTTCTTCTTGTGCCCCCTTGTGCATGTCTTGATGACTCAGTGATCAGCATACTGACTTCATATACTCATATACTGTACATATACAGTGTATATGCTGTAGTTATTTGCTGTACCACAAACCATGAGATTAAGCCACACTACGCTGAAGTACACACAAGATTATATGTGGCTGATCTTGCAGTTATCCAGTGGACTATAATGTTTATAGTGCCCTGAAAGAGCAGTGTGTTCTGTACATTCATAGACCACTTGTATGACTTTCTTCATTCTTAATTATTATTCAAAGCGAGAAGCAAAGTTTAAGGCTTAAATAAAATGGATAAGAAACCAACTAATTAATTCTCATTTTTAAAGATTAGATTATATAATATTTAGACCTTAAATATTATATAAAACAGATGCTGTTTCTAAAAAGAAATCCCAGCCACGTGATTTATAGTTTTACTGTATGAAATTAGTCAGTAATATAAAAACAAATGTCAAAACATTTTAATTGCCCTACATTTGTAGAATAATATGTGTATTTAGAAAAAAATTCAGTGCAGGATGGGAAATAATACAATCATGCACAGTTAATGACATTATCTTCCATTTTGATTTTAGTGCAATATTTGAGAAATAGTTATATAACATACAGAGTGTGTGATTTTAGTTTTCCCTTAATTAAGGTATTGCTGCTACCACATGAGAAGCTGGTGGTGTTGGCAGTACACTGTGACTATGTTCAGTAAGCATATTTCCTCAAACTGGAAATGACTGAAAGAAACCTGATACCTTCTGCAGATGGTGAAAAGACTAACGGAAGTGAGATCTTAATTTAGAGAGTCAATAACCTTGCTGCCCTTAATACTGTAAATTGGTACTATCGTTGGAGCATTCTGTGAATCCTGGTGTACAAGTCTTTAAAACAGTGTTATAGGTTTCTAAATTAACTGTTTTGCGTGTTCATTGCTTTTATAAATAAAATAGTGGAGTAATTTTTGAAAACTTCAGGTGCAGTAGCTGGTTTACTGAGAGGTTTATATAAATATTGCACAGATAAATGGAAATAACATTTTCAATTGAGGTGGAGGATTATTATTAAATATTAAAGAATTTAAAAGCTTTGCTTTACCAGAAGAGGCAAAGACAAGGTAAACTTGAAATGAGTAACTTTTTCTTCAATTATTTTGTGAGAGCAATCATCCTTTTTATTTGCATGGAGCTGCTTAATAAGCTTTCTTTCCCCCAGCAGGTGCTGAAATGTGTTACTGTCTTGAAAATGCTTGAATGTTTTAATTATATGTATACCTCACAGACCTCTAATTATATCATACTATATATCACCGTTATTGGCAGGAAATGGAACTTTCAGCACCCTTATCCCACAGGAGGCCACAGCAGTACTAACCGGTTCACACTTATCTAACAATTAGCATAAATGTAATACCCTTTGCCGAGGTATTAAAATCACTTTACAATCAAGTAACAGAAAATGTGGCCATAAAGCAGTTATGTAAAGTTATGTATATAAAGGCTGTCCTTAAGAGAGTACTGTACAACCACTAGTAAAATTGCTGTTACAAAGTTTTACCCTTTTCATTTAAAAAAAAGTATGATTCACAATGCCTATATAAAGGCTTATTACAGATGAAAATTCCCAGATGCAAGAGAAATACAAATGTATCTAAATTATTTATGCCTCTTGCATAAATGTCAGTCTATATTTTAAATTTAGAGAGATAGCTTCTGGCAGGAGGGTCTCTGTTTGAAATTCATTCCCCAAGAAAATCTTTTATATTATTTGAATGTGTGCTGGTTTAAGCACGAAAGTAGTTTGCACGGACACAAAGGGGTGGGATAGAAATAATACAAACCCACAGGAGCTGGACGGGGTCAAGCCAGCTTCAAAAAACACAGTACATGAAGATGCTTAATACTGCAGCACATCACAGGGTAAAGATGTGTTTAAAGAATTGAGAAGGTAAAAACGCAGATAATGTATCTTAGAAGAGGCCGAATGAGAAGATCGGCAACATCTCTGGCTTTCAATATCACACAGGAGATACAAAGGAAACCTTCGCACCTATATCAATAAGCAATGCATTGAAGCATTTCATTGTGCAGTTGTTTCTTCTCATTTACAGCTGCTGAACTGAAGCAGGGATGGCCCATTGATGCTCATGTGCGTCTTGAAGATATGACGTGGCAGGATGGCAAGTATAACATCACATGTATCACCTTGTTGTGAACAGACATATTTCCCAACAGTACAGATCAGTTCATTGGTAAAAGGGGCAGTTTTCTCTATTGATAAATCCATCTTTCATTGGTCAGTTTTATCCCCTTAAACTCACTGACAATGTACAGTGCCTTGCGAAAGTATTCGGCCCCCTTGAACTTTTCAACCTTTTGCCACATTTCAGGCTTCAAACATAAAGATATAAATTTTTTATTTTATGTGAAGAATCACCAACAAGTGGGACACAATTGTGAAGTGGAACGAAATCTATTGGATTTTTGAAACTTTTTTAACTAATAAAAAAATGAAAAGTGGGGCGTGCAAAATTATTCGGCCCCTTTACTTTCAGTGCAGCAAACTCACTCCAGAAGTTCAGCGAGGATCTCTGAATGATCCAATGTTGTCCTAAATGACTGATGGTGATAAATAGAATCCACCTGTGTGTAATCAAGTCTCTGTATAAATGCACCTGCTCTGTGATAGTCTCAAGGTTCTGTTGAAAGCGCAGAGAGCATCATGAAGACCAAGGAACACACCAGGCAGGTCCTTAATACTGTTGTGGAGAAGTTTAAAGCCGGATTTGGATACAAAAAGATTTCCCAAGCTTCAAACATCCCAAGGAGCACTGTGCAAGCGATCATCTTGAAATGGAAGGAGTATCAGACCACTGCAAATCTACCAAGACCTGGCCGTCCCTCTAAACTTTCAGCTCAGACAAGGAGAAGACTGATCAGAGATGCAGCCAAGAGGCCCATGATCACTCTGGATGAACTGCAGAGAACTACAGCTGAGGTGGGAGAGTCTGTCCATAGGACAACAATCAGTCTTACACTGCACAAATCTGGCCTTTATGGAAGAGTGGCAAGAAGAAAGCCATTTCTCAAAGATATCCATAAAAAGTCTCGTCTAAAGTTTGCCACAAGCTACCTGGGAGACACCCCAAACATGTGGAAGAAGGTGCTCTGGTCAGATGAAACCAAAATCGAACTTTTTGGCCACAATGCAAAACGATATGTTTGGCGTAAAAGCAACACAGCTCATCACCCTCAACACACCATCCCCACTGTCAAACATGGTGGTGGCAGCATCATGGTTTGGGCCTGCTTTTCTTCAGCAGGGACAGGGAAGATGGTTAAAATTGAGGGGAAGATGGATGCAGCCAAATACAGGACCATTCTGGATGAAAACCTGTTGGAGTCTGCAAAAGACCTGAAACTGGGACGGAGATTTATCTTCCAACAAGACAATGATCCCAAACATACAGCAAAATCTACAAAGGAATGGTTCACAAATAAACGTATCCAGGTGTTTGAATGGCCAAGTCAAAGTCCAGACCTGAATCCAATCGAGAATCTGTGGAAAGAGCTGAAAACTGCTGTTCACAAACGCTCTCCATCCAACCTCACTGAGCTCGAGCTGTTTTGCAAGGAAGAATGGGCAAGAATTTCAGTCTCTCGATGTGCAAAACTGATAGAGACATACCCCAAGCGACTTGCAGCTGTAATCGCAGCAAAAGGTGGCTCTACAAAGTATTAACGCAAGGGGGCCGAATAATTTTGCACGCCCCACTTTTCATTTTTTTATTAGTTAAAAAAGTTTCAAAAATCCAATAGATTTCGTTCCACTTCACAATTGTGTCCCACTTGTTGGTGATTCTTCACATAAAATAAAAAATTTATATCTTTATGTTTGAAGCCTGAAATGTGGCAAAAGGTTGAAAAGTTCAAGGGGGCCGAATACTTTCGCAAGGCACTGTATTTACTTTTAGATGAGCAAGCCTATCTGTATGGATGCCGCTGTGGAGGAGAATACATGATGTCGAAAGAAGAGGCTGAAGAAAAAGTGTCAGTGATCTGTTGCGATACCTGTTCCCTAAGTATAGAGGTCAAGGAATTTTGATAACTGACTGATGAAAAATGTTCAGTTATTATAAATTTGAAAGATTTAATAAAACAAAGATTTTTAGAAATTATATGGATTTTTTTACCACTCTGTAATGTGGTGTAATTACATATTGGTTGCAATTAAGATTTAGAAAACACAATTAGTTAAAAATATTTATTAAAATGCTTCTATGTACAGTGCTAATGCTTTTAGAAATGCCATCATGTACAGTTGTGGATGTAACATTTGAATCAGTCACTTCAGATAATCCTCCCATTTGGACTTTCTTTTAGGGTGCCAAAGTTATGAGGGGGCCATAACTAGAAAGAAAGAGAAACAAATATTAATATATGCCCACTTCAGGCTCATTAATTAATTGATGACATACAAAATTAATTAGAATATGAATTGTAATAAAAGGTTTAATTGACTGTCATTACAACCAGACAGGCTTTGGATGCAGTTTGCTTTAATTAAAAAAAACAAAATCTGTATGAGCAGATGATATTGCAATACCTTTAGGCAAACCCGCCCTCGTATCAGGGCATAAGGAACTGGCCCATAGCTTCTCGAGTCTGTGGAATTCCTGTGGTTGTCTCCCTCTAGCCACACATGCCCTTTTGGAACCTATATGTATATGGAAGGAAAAAAATGTTTTTTTCTCCGGTTGCATTCTAAAAATGGCTTTCTAACCTTGTAGCTCTTGTTAACTTTGTTTGCATGTAAATTCTTCATGGCTTTCCCAAGAACAAGAGGATCTCCGATAATTGAGTCACGTGTGGCGTCTCCACACTTTGGTCCAAAAGACCACAGTTAATGACAACTTTTCTTTGCATATGAAGATACAAGAGGTTAGACCAATGGGACAGGGTCATGGATTTATTAGACTTCAAACAGGGTCATTAGGCTGTTCACTAAAATCTGCCCTCTTGCAACAGAAACAGCACGAACAGGGCAACCACGCTCTCATCAACGTCCTGGGGTCTGCACCAAGGCTAGACCTGCCAGTAGGCCCGCAACAGACCGAACCATAATTGACTGTGACATCAATTACAAATAATCTCATCACTTTCTGAAAGTAGACTTGTCAAAGCTCTAATTAAGTCCTTGGTCCGCTATACGTGCATGCAGGATCTACAACACATTATATTGTAATAATGGCCATCACAACCCAGAAGGAGTCTGTTTTTGTGTTTCTTAGCTTTTAACAGCCTGGTCCTTTAGCCACACAAAGAAGATGAAGATGAAGATGACGCTGAAAAGGCTTCATCTCTGCAAAATACTACTTGCAATGTGGTGTCATACTTCAGGGATGAAATATAAGTAGAGGTCAAGGGTCACCAAAAGCACCTTCTGAATATGGTGTTCATTATATATTAATTTTTGTGGGCAGTGACAAATGTAAACATTAATGAAAATGGATTCTTACAATAACATTTTACTGTATCTTTCATTGATACTAGAAAATGTATTTTTATTTTGAAAAAGTGTTTACCTAAAAAAGAACCCTCTTTTGCTTTTGTAAATATTTACCTAATAAACAAAAACAAGCACAAAAGTCATTCATAAACTGTGCTTTCATAAAATGCAACACCTTGTCATGCTCTGGATTTGAAGCAATGTTTGTTAACAGTTAAAGTTTCATTAGGAAATTATTATTATTAAAAGTCCTTATCTTGAGAAGACAAATAATACAGACATCTCAGTGGAAATGGAGTTTTGTTAATCAAGCAATATAGTATTATTGCACAATAATGTACAGCAGTGAATTCTGCTGGGAGCTGGCAAAAGCATGTGGACTCACATGAAGCCAGAGACGTTCGGCTGCTCCAATCAGCGCTAACTCTACTGGTGCTCACACCGTCTCAAATGACAAGTGTTTTACAGGCAGCATGGCATGTGTGGACAAGGGTTGTGATAAATCCATGCTAATAAATGTTAATTCCAAATTGGGTGGGTATGAGAAACAATTACTGATTCAGAAAAACTTGTCCTGCGTTTGTAGTGGGTTATTTCACTGGAGGGCTATCGGTTCGCTCAGGTTGTCGACCAACCCTTTTGACCAAGACCAGAATTATTGTGGGAGGATATGGTCATACTGTTCTGTACTTCTTAGTGGGTCCCAGATGCCAGCAGTGACTGGCACAGTGATCTTTAATTAGTTAGAACGGAGTGGAATAGAGAATCCATTACACTGTGTCAACCAATTTCCACAAACATTTAAAAAAACCTCCCACTCTACAGCAGTCAATAAACTGAATCTACTTACAGCTGTGTCAAACATAAAATAAGTTCATAAATGTACTTAAAATAATCGTATATATGCATTTATTAACCTGATTTTTTTTTTTACATTAATAAAATATTTTTAAAAAGAGGAACAGTTTAGCTACCCTAATAAAGTATGGGGATATCTTTTTCAATGGAGAAAAGTATAGTTACACATTGTGTAATTTTTTGCTTATTTTTTAGCCATTGCACAACAACTGAAAAGGATTAATACTATAGATCATATTTCAATGGGGTCTGAAACCTGATAAGACAGCTAATCTGACACAGCGAACAGTTCAAGTTAAAATATGCCGACCTCCTTGCAAGTTCACAGGTATCTCAAGTCTCTGAAAGAGAAACCCATGCTCGATGGAAGAAAAAAAGCAGCTCTTTCTCTATTCAACTACTTTTTTTTTTTCTTCGCCTTGAACTCTGACAAAACTTAATCTCAGTGCTGGACAAAAGAAGAAAGCCCCCCCTCCCTATTTCATATCCTCACCCAGGTCTTTGAAATGGCTTACTAGTTTGGTACATGGCCACAAATGTAATTGCCTCATAGCCTGCGGGTGTTCGGATAACAAAAGGTGGGCTTTAGAATAAACCACAGGTGTTACCTTTCTTGATTAAAATAGAAGGTGATGAAAGGCTAGCGCGAAGTTTATGAAAGACAGAATAAATTATGATGACCTTTGTTTTTAGTAAAACAGAATTTAATGAAGACCACATCATCTGAATTTTGAAAGCTGATGGTTTATTCTGATCCTAAATGCGTTTTGAGTGTATCTGACGGAAACATTTCAAACACTATGTCTGTTGGAGCTGCTTTAACAGGACTACAAGTAGGATAAGTTTGTGTGTTCTGATTATGAAATTAGTACCCACCATTACATCAGTACTTGTCAAAAAAGGCCTTGTTTGACTGAAAATGAAAGGGTGTGAATGTTAGGGAAGTGTTTACTATATTGAAGACATTTCACAGTCAATACTATTTACCTTCAGATTTTAGAATCTACTTCTGAATTTAACATAACTTTGCAATTAAAAATTCAGATAGAAATATATTAATATAAACTGAATATTTTATCAATATAAACATTCAGTATGTTCACTACCATAATAATCTGATGAATAGAAAACGAAAAGCTCAAATTGTATCAAATTTTAAAATTTAAAAGTTAAAATATTGAGGGGAAAAAACCTACACGGTGAGATACTGTATTCACACATGTAGAATTCAAATTCCATATTCAGAAAGGATATATGCATTTTAACGTTGATCTGAGGTAGCAGAAAACATTGTGTTACATGTCCAGGCCATCCCTATAAATCTGATCTACAAGATGGTCTTCCCTTCCTTTCCATCTAGTAACTCATTTTACAGGTCATACAAAAGACAATTATTGAATTACCAGACCAAAGCAAATTTCTCTGCTTTCCTGTTGCCTAATCGTGATACCCTTGAGCACATTGAAGCCTCGGGGCCTTGTAACCATGTTGTAGATAAGGTTACTTTGTTGTGACAAACAGCTTTAGACATGTTTTCAGGAGATAACTTTAAAATGCTGAATCAATTGTTTCCCTTAGCATCCTAGCATCGTTTTTGTCAAATTTGGGATTTTTTCAAATCAATTAACGATATTGTATAACGCAAAACATGAAGTCAGAACTGAAAAACTACAGGGTTTCACTTTGCCTAGCAAATCTTTTAAAATTTTATTAGCATTTTCATTAAAAACACACAATTGATGTTTCATACAGCTCTTTCATTTTCACTTAAGTATTGTTGCAACAAAAATCAAAACCAAATTGACACCATATAGTATATCCAGATTTTGTTATTTGTTTATTTTTAAACAAATTACATTTAAAATCAAACTGTCATTTCAATGAAGGCCTGATAAAACAAAAGGCTGTTTAGCTTGGTCCTCTGTAAACACTGACTTCCAGATAACTACTGGAAGGAAGTACAGCAGCTTGGATTGTGGGGCCTACAAGCCTTTTCTGTAAATACTGCGCCTTTGTTGCAAGTAACTGTGTGTGTCCAAGCATGTGTCTGTGCAACACTTATTACATTTGCCAGAGAGGTTCCGAATGAAAAGGTAAAGTAACCCCTGCAAACGAACTCTATTTTAGCACATGAATAAACAAATTTTCTCTCTGCTTGCTGTGGCATTAGCGGTGTCCTGAGACTGATTGTAGAGAAACCGTTGCTGAGAAATAGATATGGAGCTGAAGCTTTAATCACTGTGACTGACAGGAAGCCAATTCCTTATTTACACACCTAAGAGGTATTAAGTGACATTATCAGGTACTGTTTCTGTTTAAGTAAGGGAGAGGCTTAGTGTATCAGGGCTTTTTGATACAGACTTTGTATTAATCTGATAATTCTCTGAAGCGAGGAGATTAAAATTACCAGAAGATAAAGCATCTGAAAACATATTGCGCACTCAAATCCAAAACTAAACCAAATTATTTTTATAAATTACATTTAAATGCATCATGTTTGGGAACAAAAGTTTTTTTTAAAAATAATACATTATCAAAGATGAAATTCTGTATAATGCTGCAACTGTGGTACCTGTAGACACATTCTAAGAGAACACATGATTAGCAGTTTACTTTTACACCACTTACTGCTAAATCTGTGGCAACAATAGATGTTTTTGTACTGTAGGTACAAAGATTAGATTTAACCATTCTGATATGACATAACTCAAACAGAAACAAAATATATACTTACCCTTTTCCACTTCACATTGTTCCACCCTAGTGTCCTCTTATAAGATTCTCATTTTAAAAACTGATTTTGAAGATTATTTCAAAAAAGGAAATTATGAACACATACTGTACAGGGACAAACAAAACCAGCTCATAGCAAAAATTAAGTGAAAGATGAGATTCTAAATATTTAATTTTTCCATTCTGTTTTATCAGTTCAATACTCACATAAGTGTGGGTCTTAAAGACATCAGATGGGCCGCTAGTGCAGACTTTGTCTCCTTCTAATCCAATTACTCTTTTACAAATATTCATCTTTGGATCAAATGGACTTTTTGAAATTACAATATCTCCCCTGAGGAAAATTCAAACATTGATAATTTTAAGCAGAGTGGAATGAAGCTTGCAGTCTTCAGTAAAGACTTTTTTTCCTATTTGCTCTACTAATGTGCTAAAGAAAGGACAGCTAAGATACACAATTTATTCAAATGACAAAATCTTTGACAAAGAAGTACAAAGTCCTTTACAATTACTAAAATACAAAGTGTAAACTGAAAAACATCATATACAGTACATGTGGTTACTTTGTTATTAAAGGGCCATCTTATATTCATAACATTTAAAATTACAATAGCACATGGGAATTTTCTAAAGGAGGTAAAATTCAAATATGTATTCAAACAGTTTCTCTGAAAAGAAATAAAAACCGTGGCTTTTGGGGTTTCTATAAATAAGAGGGAAAAATACACTATGGCCATAGAGAATCCCAGAATATAAGACATGCACTGGTCACTAACAAAAATAATAAACAGATTTACAGAAATACTACAGCACCTACAGCGACTCAACTTACTTTTCAATTCTGTAGAAATGACGGCTTAACCTTTCTGAAAACACTACATCATAATCTTGGATAGTGGGCTCCATAGAAGGTCCAGAACACTGTGGTGGAAAAGAATAACATCTAATAAAATCCACACAAACATAAGACATATTAATAACCGTCTTAATACTTGAAGAATTTTAAGAAAGTAATTGAACAGATTTTTCTATTTAGATCATTTTTAACAGAAATTATCAAAACTTCAATTGGTCCTTTATTCCAATTGAAGTTTCAACACTTACAGATGCTCGCTTAGGTTTTGTACATTCTGAAGACAAGTTTTCATACTGCAGGTTCACAATAACCAAGACACAAGACCCTCCCACAAATCAGTGCAGAATTCTACCTTTCTGCTGCAGAGGGTGGAAATAGATTGCTGATTGATACAATGACACCACCAGCTGTTTATTTTAGGGTGAGGAACAGCCATTACATAATCAAGTGGTATCTTCAATGCCCTGTACAATGCCCTTATGTTATTTGCACTAGTTTTCACATAAATGCTGGAAATGAGCACAAGAAAAAGGGTTGGGAAGGGGGACGTACCGCAACAAGCTCTCCGATGTACTCAAATGCACAGTGAGCAATGCAGCCATACTGAATAGTGTATCCAACAAAACCCAGTGCCTTCCCCACTGCTCTCCGGAACATGTCAAGACCTGCAGCTAAAAATAACATGTTTTGTATTTAATGGCCACTGCTGCATAAGCTTTGGGTCATTTCTGTGTTTTCTTCATGCTTACCTTTCCCGCAATTATTCCAGTATAGTACTGGAAAACTAAGAAAATTTCTTTGAATGTACTGACAGAGCCTTTTGCTGGGAAAGTGTATAATGTGAACTGCTGTACATTTCACACAAATTAAACTTTCCACTTTATAAACAAAAAACAAATTCACAATAACATGCTTGGCTTTAACCATGGCTTTGGTTCACTGGTACTTTAAAGCCAAATAACCTTTTAAGATGCAGTACATCAACACAAACTGGTACATTGGATTTATCTGACCAAAAAATAAGGACATTATTCTTTGGGATAACAATTATGCAGGTGAAGCTGAAAGATCTGGCACTTATAGACAGCATTATGTCAAGAACAACTTCCGTCTTTTTATTTCAAGTTGAATCAGATTAGCTCAAAAGCCAAAAGGAAGTACTGTATTACACACATTAAAGGAAGCAAAGAAAACAGTCACTGCAAAGGTCTCCAGCACTGTGAACATTAGTGTAATTTAGAGATTTGTAACACAATTGAATGTGAACCATCTGACCCAAAGCTGATTGTTTCAACAACACCTGCCAGGTGTTTGACTTATCAATACATGCCATCTTTAGGTCCCGAGTTCAGCAAAGCAGTGCCTCCTCTTGGGTAATCAATTCATTTACAAAGATCACTTTTTGCAGGACTCACTGCATGATGGAATAGACTGGATCTAAATAAACTACAGCTGGGGTTGGAGCATTTCATTACTAAAGCCATTTTCTTTCATTATTGAAATTATAACATTAAGGTTTAATTTTGGAAAGCAATGCTTGTGAAAAAATCACTTACTAATTCTTATGATTTATGATACACTAAGCGAATTCTTATGATTTTTGCAGTCATAGGTCTAATTCATACTGCAAACATAAGATTAGCAAATCTGGATTTGTTTCTGCCTTATTGAGTATAGCTAGATACTCTTTTCCTTCTGGACCAGGAATTATATTTATTTTATGGCATAAGACTCCTTTGTAACGGTGAGACATCTAAAGAAACTCCTCCTAGTTTTAAAATATAATGAGAGAAAACCCAAGTACGGTATTATTAGAAAAAATGGACAACATTTATGTTTATTATTTTAAGTCCCACAGGAGCAAAAAAAGTTTTAACTCTTAACTTAATCTTCCTTTTAAAAGAAGCACAGTAACTTTGTCCTCATGGAAAATGAATAGGAGGCAATGCTTCGCAACCAGTTGTTTGTCAGTCATTTCATAATGAATTCTGCACTTTCTTCACATCATTTCTGCTGATAGCATTAATCATGGCAAGCAGTGCGGAAATCACTTTGAGCTTTATGAATGACATCCCAGAGATGGGAAAGGATTAGTTCTCAGTCGCTGCCAGTTATAGCGCCAGGTGGCTTTTTCTGCAGCGAAGGTGTTACCGATAATCCCATTACACTGGTACTAAATCTCACAGACATCAAAATTATCGCCGAGGTTCCTTTTCATCCCATCTCTTTCCAAATGACTGGAAGTCGCTTCACCTGAAAGAAGTCAAATCTGCAGGCAGCTGCTGTTTTAGCAGCCAGCAGACTCACCGAGAATGCCAATCTTGATCCAATTTCGCTGTGCCGGTGGCCCCTTATTCCCCGTCCAATAATACATCTGTTAGAAAATCCTACAGCTACAAATCAAGTTTAATCCTAGCAAGGACCTCATGTTGATCTTGTCTTCCAAACATGCAGCAGGTTTCTCCGTCTATCTCTGACAGCCTCTTGGGACTGCCCTTAAATCCCAGATCTGCTTAGAAGAATAGGGTAGGGATCACAAAACATGACCCCAGAACCTTGATATGACTATATTCCGACCCTTGGGCATTCATTGTAGGTGAAGATTAGAACTTTGCATAATAAGATTACACGGCAAGTGAATGATATCAAGGGACAATCCATATGCAGCCGCCTGGTTTTCTATAGACAGTCTGAACTTCGTAATATGCAACACAGAAGGAAAAGAGCTTGCTCTTTCTGCTAGAAATAAAACGGATTCGTATAAATTAGCTGGCCATTCCCAGTCGCAGAAATCTCAGATTAGATCTCTATTACTGACAGCCTTTATGCAGTTAGAACAAATGCCATCTTCTCTTTAATTCTCTGGCTCGGTTGCAGGGGCAGTCTTTAATTGAAATGCACATTATATTATAGCATGAAATTAACACCTTGTCCTCCTTAATCCTGGATTACAAATGACTGTGTACATAATAAAAACAAAGAAATTAATGTAGAAATCTTGCTTAACCATCTGTGATCTGTGTAGTGAAAGGCAATTCATTCTCAAATCCCTGGTCTCAGATAAACAGACAAAAAAAAATGTAGTAAAGTACTAAAATAAGAAGTTCATTCAGATCATTGACATTAAATGTTTTTTCCTTTTCTTGAGGAGGTATAAGGATTATTTATATATTTTTAGTATTCACTAAGCAAATATTTTATAAAATGGAAATAAACATTGACCCAGGTAAAAATGTTTGTTTTTATTTTGCATATACACAAACATCTAAATTCTACGTTGCAACATTTTTGCCTTAAACGCCAAATATGTTGCTTAATCCTTTTATAAACTGTAAACGAAACCCTGACTAAATAAAAAGGGTAACCAAAATTAAGTAAGACATATTTCAAGGTATCTTTCTTAAGAACATTGTTTCCGGATACTGAAATTAAGCATGCAAAATCTTCATTAACAATGCCTCATGGAGCACTTTCTTCTGCATTGCCATCTACAGTATGTAGATGGAATTCAGTCTTTCACACTGCTCTGTATTGACATCATCACCACAGTCCACTTTTTCTGCATCAACTTCTTCTCTCTCAGATAGGCTACACTGTAGACTGATATGTTTATTTGACAGCTCTGTGATCCACAATAGAGTGTGGGAAGCAAATCTAACACTCCCCTTCCTGATGGATCAATATGCACAATATCCACCATCACCAAAGCTGCGTGAGTGAAGAGAACAGTATGGCTCGTTAAGAAACAACTCTGAAGTACACTAGGCAGGAGAGGGTGAACAAAACGCAATGCTCCAAAACAATTTCAGACTGATACAAAACAAGGGAAGACAGAAGAAACTGATTTCACTCACACTGAAAAAAAAGATTAATTCATTAAGTCTGTACCTTAATTTCTCTCTGCATTTAAGAATTTTTAAATCTCTTCCATTACAAATGCCTATACATTCCAAGAGCAAACTAAACAAATCAAAATAACATTTGCATGTATTGTTCTCAAATTTATTCAGCTTTGATAGTTAATATACAATGTTCTCAACTCTACACATTAGGAGCAATATAAAAATATTCAAACATGATATGCAGTGACAACTTAAAAACCACACACAAAATGTCAACATATTTTTACACTTGTAGTATACTGTATATACTGGGTGCAGACATAAAGTATTTACCCATCCAAACGTTCGTTCGCTGCATAAACGAAAGCAGCCTTTATAAAAAGCAGAAAGATTGGAATGGAGATAAGTCTTCAACTGATTATTATTGGAGTCCTAGTCAATCCCTAGATGTTTGAATCCATGATATAAATCAGTATTAAATACGCAACGCTTATCTGGCCACAAAAGTAGATAAAACGAAAATGGTAGATTTCAAAAGAACCTCATCGTTAAAATAAGAAATTAGAATGGCATGGAATGAGAAGTCTAGGGCGCTGTGTAGCTAAGTAGATTACATGGAGAAAAAAACATTAAATATGTTAGACACAGAAATCCCAGATGGGAGCTTGAAATAAAGGATCATCAGTGTAGTGGGGGGAATTTCCTTATGATCTCTAATTTTTTCACAGCAGAAGGTAGAAGGCAGAAGGCAAATAAGATACTGATTATTCCTTTTATACTGGTCGCTTTACATTCCATGGGATGAAAGTGTTTATAGCCCCTGTGGAATTCGCTAAACTATCAGCATAATTATAATTAAACCCCTCAAATTAGGTTTGATACCTAGTTTATAAAAAACAGGAATCATACTCAGCATGAATCAAACCATGGGCTGCCTCCACTGCAATCTGAAGAGATTCTGACCATGTTTAGACTTTACAACCACTCACAGAAAGAGACTGGACATTTTGACCCTGCCAACAGAGGTACTGTACCAAGACAGAGGACTACAGAAAGGCGTATTGAAACTTTATAAATGTATATGGTTTTTGTAAAGCTGTTTGTGTAGTTTTACACAGCTGGTTTCTAAAATTACCAACATATACAGAAAGATTAGTAGAGAATACATTAGACCTGCAGGGTACATTGGATACACTGCAGTACATCTTGTGTACTTCTGGTAGATACCTACAGGTCTTTCATAAAATATCCAAGAACAAAGCACACAATGAATTAAACCTTTAAAGCAGAAATATCAATAACAGATTTTATTATTTACTTTGCACATGAATGAAACGCACTTAGTCATACATTAAATCCAAAAATCCTTTAGTTAGCTTCAAGGAGATTTAACTTAAGTAAATTACAAAGATGCTTTTTTAAGGTCTCCCCGTATTTTAAACTATAACTTTCTCTTTAATGTTAACTAAATAAATTGCAACTATGCTGATGACGATCTCATTTCCCCCTAGCCTGCTGTTATACTCTTGTATAGAAATATTCAAGGGAAACCCAAACAATCTACAACCTATTCAGGAAAGTGTTTGACATGTTATGACTATCAGTATTATATAGTACAATCTGATATCAACCAATAAAACTGACATAACATTATCGCATTATACACTCATAAAAGGAATGAACTGAGAATTTGGATTTTATTATTAAATAACTAATCTTGTTGCCCAGTAACATTTTAAAACTAAATATGGTATTTTGATGTGATGTTTGATTTTGTATTTTTCACAAAACAACCAATGTAACAGCTATTACTGTAGAAATATTTAAATAAGTGGATTGTTTCCTTTTCAGGCTTTCGAAAAGAAGCTATTGATTTTGCAAGTTTTTTTTCCATGTTATGATGGGTATCATGTATTGTAAGTCATGAGAAATGAAATTGTCTTCATTTTCTATGGTGTTGAACGTAATGTTATCATAACATGAGAATGTTTCCAGATAAGAACGCTAAGAACATATACTACCAAACAGATTTCAAAGCTCAGCTCTCTTTAAAAACATGTTACACTTCTATTTAACATTCTTCTTTTTGATTTAATTCCACTGATTTTCAAATGTTTGCTCCTTATTAAAAAACAGAATAACTTCTGATTTCTGTTGAAAAGTGTAATTTAAAGTACTCAATTAGCATGTTAACTCAGTGATCAACATTGCCCATTATTTTTATTTTTCCATTTCAATCACCTAAACACTAACATTTATAGCAGCAAGAGGAATTTACTTATCAATCTGATCTTGGTTCTTTTTTTTTCACATGATCTAAATATAAATATGTTCCAATACAGAAAGAGCCACCATCAATAGAGCTTTGTCATTGTAAACATGTGAAAATAACATAGAACATCAAATTTTGTATATTCAATTCATGTAATCATCTTTACCTGGGATCCTGTAAGTATAGTAGATCCTCAAGCATCTGAAATCAACACTCAATCTAAGTATGCTTATCTTAATTACTCTTTTGTACCATTTAAGGATAAATATTTATTTTATTCATTTAAAATCATGAATCATGACTTAATGGAAGAATGTGCTGCATCCTGTCATTTAAAATCTGCCTGTTTAACCTAACATATCCTCAATTCCCTCAATTAGACATGCCCTCAAGCTGCCTGTTGTCAGCTACAAAGCACTACAGTCTCAGGCTCATCCTATTGTTGCATGAGAAAAGCTGAATAAAAATGAAGTCATCTTCTTTGCAATCATTATATGGGCTCATGCTGTGTAGTGCTTATGAGCATCTCAAGTAGCAAAGTACCTTGTTTCTGCGCCCAGCATGGCTTCAGCAGGGAACCTGGTCATGTGACTTTAGGCCTACCTAGTCAGGTGGCTAGGAACTAATCTGATTTGGTGACTATACAATTTTAATCGGCAGATCTGAAAGCCATTGCATTCCAGCCCTGATGGGGAAAGAAGCTTTGCAGTATAATGGCATACGCCTCTAAGCTGATTAGGAACATTGATGCCAATGTAATTATTTTAAATAAACTATCAATAAGAAAAATGATAATATACATGGCTACCAATTAATTAAAAGGTAACCCAAGCATTACTTTAGAAAATCCTAGCAAAAACATATTTTAAACAACCACACTCAAATTTTCTTATATAATAATGTCTCACTTTTCCACTAACATCATATATTCACAATAAAGCATCTTCCCAGAAAATGCAGAACTGCTGTTTTAAACATGTTATATATACAAAATAAACGACACTACAAAACTGTTCCAACTGAGAAAAACTAGCCTTGTTAAGATGTGTATTTCAAACAAAGATGAAACTGTTGACAATGGCCTTGTAGAAATAACTTACAGAGCAAAACAAAAACTCTTTATGTTATTCCCAAAAAATAATGTTAATTTTGATGACATTCCTAAATGTGTTTTTTTTTGTTCAGTTATAAACAAGTCCATAGAAATAAAGAACCATAGAACAACACAAATGACACTTATTTTGGGGGGAAAAATCCAAAATATGTTAAAAACAAGAATAACAAATTCTTAATCATCATCCATTTTACTGCTGAACACAATTAGATTTACATTAAAATCCTGTTACATCTTGACTACAACACTGCTTCTGGTTGAAGCACCCTCCACCCACAAACTGTATTAATTTATTAAGTACACAAACATTGTTTTTTACTATATTATACATCACTTATTCATTTGAGAAAGTGGTAATTCAGATGTAGTCTCTAAAACACGATTCTACACCTACAGTACCTGACAGCAGCATTATCAGCATATACAGTATAAACAGTTTAACACCCAAGTTCATCAGGTCTCAGAAGCTAAGCAAGACAGAAGGTCTTTCTAAGGTCTTAGAAAGCTTAACTGGTCTTGGTCAGCACTGGGGACTTGAGACCTTCAAGGAAAACAAGGTGGCAGCTGTTAGTGGCACTCTAGACCAGAATTTTCATTCTGTTCATGAGTGACTCAGTCCTGTAGGAGATGCTCTGCTTCAGATGAGGCATTAAATCGAGATCCTGACATCTGGGCAATTAAGGATTTCATGAGTTGTTCAGAAGAGTTGGGGTGTTAACACAATTCCAGTTCTAGCTTTGCACAGTCTGCCCCCCCATTATAGTACAATTAGTGAAGTAATTTCTCCCTTCTCTGAGCTGCCAGTGGACATGTTGTTGGTGCATAATGGTTGTCCAAAAGGAATTGAAGATCTATGCTGCATGCAAGGTTTTCAGTGATAAAAAAATCACGTTTCAGGACCACAGTGTCATAACAGTGTAGACCTTTGAATTGGCTAGGCCAGGTTTCTAGCAAATGATGATTTGCTATAGAGTAAATGGCTGTTCAGTAAACGTATGTGAGAGATGACGATCAATTTTGGATACTTCAACTTATCAGTATCCGTGCTAGACTAAAGATGACCTGTGGGACACTATTTTAAAAATACTCATGGAAGACATTTTAGTATCAAACAAAACATTTTCATTTTTACGTATGGTTCTATGTGCATTGATTTACCTGCGATTTACCTGCGAAAACAATTCAGTTTTTTTTATATTTCATTGTGTTCTTCTGACAAAGGCTTACTGACATCGGCTATCAGTATAATGGTTCTTTGTTTCTGCACGTATATAGCTCTTATAGCTTTTGTTTAGTACTTATGTAAGTACACGTCACTTACAACATTGAAAATTAAAACTCACCTTGTCAACAGTCTAACAAGTATAGTTGTAAGTGCTCAATTCCGTGACTTCAGGTCCACCTGCAGTTCTACACCGTTTCAAAGCGCAGTGAAACGTCATACCAATAACAACCTCTCTGATTGGCTGATTAACTAAGAATTCGCTTTTCGATTGGTCAGCTGATTTCCTAAGCCCTCAGTTATGTCAACATAACGTTAAACATGGCTGCCCACATGAAGAACGTGAATAAAGCTAGTTTAAATCAAGGTGTTAGCGTTACACTCGGAACAACTAGTTTTCAGAAGAAATCGCGCAGCAAGTTCGTCTCCATCCCTGGAACTAGACCATCCGTTCAAAATGGACAGCTTATTGTTTCTACTGGGGTCACATCTCTTGATTATGTTGTAGGTTAGTCTTTTATTATCTAAGCCTCTTTGTAACTGTGCTGTTGCTTCTTCTATGCAAACGACAGACTGGCAACTCGTAAATTGACACATTCCTGAAAATGAAATAATTATTTAATGAAGTAGTCACTCTGTCTCTCTCGAGTTTATTGTCGTACCTCCTGTTTCTTAGTGCACGTCTGTGGTCTATAACTTGACATGCTATAAAATACAGTAGCATAGCAAGTTAAACATTTCCACTGAAATTGAACATTTCGCAGTTAATTCATTTTAAGGTACATTATAATGTGTAACGTACGTCTACATTTTTCCACAGATCATCTGTTATACTTAATACAGTTAAATAATACCCCCATCTGCATAATACCGCAACCAAGTAACGTAGTAACCCAGTCTTCTCTTTTAATACTATTCGTATTTCTGAATTGCCACTAGTGTAGTAAGCACCCTGTAGTTAGATGTGCGTATTTGCTGTTAAAAGAGATGGCAACTTTAGATTTTTTTCTAGTCTAGACGTAGAACAGTATCTTCCTAACGCATAAAAATGTACCTTTTTGCGCTTCCAAGGTTTCGCTGTTTACGTTTAAAACACCAAGTTTCAAATACACCCTCCCTGACTGAATTAAGGGACAGATCTTGTTAAATACAGTATAAATAAAAATGTAGTTTTGCTGCCAGCTAACTACATTTTCAAACAAGCTATAATATCTGACGATGAAAGACAAATCTGCTGTATACAGAATATTAAGTTATCCAGCAACAGATTTTTCAGAGTTTTAAATTTCTGAATGCAGCTACCATAGACAATATCCAGTTTCATATACTAAAATGCATGCACACAGACAACTAAACATTTTAGTTTTTCTTTTCCACAAATGGTAATTCATAGTAGGAGAACAGATGTTACAGTGATTTGAAAATGTAAAAAAGGTAGGCTAAAAATCTTAACTTTTTTTTAACAGGAGGTGGGTTAGCTGTTGGGAGTCTGTTGTTGATAGGTAAGCAATTTCCTATATGTGTTAAAAATATTTTCAAATGTTGATTACAATACACAAAAATAGTAATGAAAAATGTATTATCAAGTAAGTATGATAGCCCTTATTACTTCAACTTTTTTCCATAACAGCCATGAAGAGTTTTATCATATTATTGAAAAGCAGTAGAAGTCATGTGGAGAAAGGGTTAAAGAGTCAAATCATTCATTCATTTCCGCCAGACCTAGTCAAGTGATTGTGTGGTCCTTCCAGAAGTTAATTCCATAACACTTAGTATGCTTCATTTCAAGGTAACTGACTGTCAACAGGTAAGAGGTGAGCACATGACACTGATAAGCTTAGCATATTCTTAGTGTTGTTTCTGTTTTCATGCTGGAGTCAGGTACTACTTGAAAAGTTTTTTTAGGAATTTAACTTTGTTTTTTGACTTAGTTTACAAACCATTAGTTCTCTTCAGTATTCCCTTACATTGCTATTACTTCCAGTCTACAAATGAGTTCCTTTAGAGGATTAAATGCTCTTTTTTTTTTCCAACCTGCATTATCCTGGTTGATTTAATCAAGTAATGGCAGTTTCAGGTGTTATTTGCATGCTGTAATCACATCTCCCATGGTGTGCTGGATCTTGAATGGAACTCTGTGGTTTGTCAGGGCCAGGAGGTTGTCACCTGCATTTTTTTGTCCCCAGAGAAAACATTGTTTTGTTTCATTTTACATCATTTGTGATTTTAGTCCTGAACTTGTATAACCAAAAAAGGCTTGACATATATAATTAATGGAACTATTCTATTATTATTCTGTGATGACAAAAGCCTTCATACTGAAGGAGTCGGAAACGTACTGCTTTCAACAAATGTGCTTCATATAAATAGCATGTTTCAAGTAGTATTTTATTAATATGAATAATATTTTTTTTTATTTAGATATAGCATGTACTGTACTTATGAAGTTTGATCATAAAAAGTCTCAGAATGCAGATGATATCCAGAATGGATTGAGGGAAACCATCTAGATCAAAACTTCTACATGTGTCTATTTCTTGGCTGTGGAGAGCCACAGTCTTGAAGCTGGTAATAGGCCCTTAAATCCTCAGTAACTTCACACTTAGAACAATTCAAGGCAAAACCAATGCCACAGAAACATTCAGTTAGGTCATTAACGTTGAGAGCTTAAAGGTTAAATCAGAACCAGAAAACTTTTGTGTTTATCTTGGACTAGGAGGTAGTGATGCCTTTCATGTCTTGCACATGATAACCAACATAGATGATCATCTGCAAGACATGAAAGGCACAACAGTTTAAATAGTGGGGAGCTGTGAGTAGGGTTGGTGGACCAGTATGTTGTAGTTAGTGGATCAGTAGGTGACCAGCAGGTGGCTCATGTCCCTCTGGACGAGAAATGTCAAAAACCAAGACCCCAGCATGGTGACAAGAGACCCTGTAGGAGTGGCTGTTCATCAGAAGAGACATTAGACCTTAGAGACAAGGTCCTGACTAGTTGGTCATAAAGAGTACTGAGACACTCTTTGTAAGAATAGAGATATTAACCTCAGTGTCCTGGTTACATTCCACTTAGGGCTTGCACAGACTGGCCCCCTTAATTTAACTGGTGAAGTAATTACAGCCGATCAGGTGGTAAAGTGTGAAGTGGGGCTGCCTGTCACCCAGGTAGATTCTGATTCTTTACTTGTATCCTTATTTACAGTACCTCCGATCATTGTCCAAGGTGTGGGGAGATTTTGTGATTGTTTGAAAATGCCTCGCAGGTGTGTTTTGATTTTCAGGCACAGTGGCCCTGTTTTGAAAGCACTTAAGACTTTTGGTGCTCATGAGGCTGTAACCTACCATAAAAATAACTATTGTTACCTTAATTTATCAGTGTTATTTATTTGGGACTCTCGGTGACTATACACTAATGCTCAGCCTTCCATGTTATGAATTATAATGTGAATCATTTAATCTAGTATAATAGAAACTGATGGCAGTGAGATACCGAGTCCACTGTACTTTCTGCTGTGAAGCCAAAGACTTTATGTATATTAAATAGCAGCAGCACATTGTAGAACAGAAATGAAATATCTATTAATGAATATTAAGATCTGTAGGTTTTACAAACATTTAATAAATCATAAAAGATACAACTTTAGCCTAAAGAAACTAGATGTTTTCATTATTTGGAAGGTGATAAGATACCTACAAATGTTTACATTTAATTCTGTTAGGGCTGTGTAGCTAGTATATTTTTTTAGGGTTCAATAAATGGATATACAGTGTTTTAATACAGCACTGAGAGGCATTAAACTAACTGTTGTGCTTTATTGCCTTTCAGTTTATGAATATTGACAAAAGCACTGCATTTACCATGATTAATCAAACTTAATACCAGTTTTTTTAGATTTTGAAGGAGCAGAGCCATGAGAATTATATAGATTCATGCTTGAAAATGTAGATTCTGTGTCTCACCATTGGTAGCACCATACCAATTTGATGCTGTATTGTAGGCCTCAGGTGTAATCCAGGCATTGTTTGTAATAACTGTTATAAAATAGTAAATTATAGGAAATTTCCTCTAAGGCTATAACCTTGACTGCTATTTGTAGGTGAGTTACCGCATCAAATTGTGTTAATCTTTAGTACTTTATATGCATTATACTCAGTAATTTAACCATATAATAGTCCAACAGGTGCTATTAAGCTATTATTTTGTTGCTGTGCTTTTGTTCCTGTGGGATACCTTAGTGTCTTTGGAAAGAGGATCTCTGATAGGGTAAATAATTCATACACTCCACATGATTGGGTGATACAGGTATACAGGCCTGACTGTTTATAAGAATACAAATCAGTTTTGATTACGTAGAGTTAGAGTTGTTTTCTATCCGTACCCTTCTAGTACATGAAAAGAGAATATGTTTTGGAGAGGACTGCATTGTAGAATTGTCTAGGAGAAGACCACACGTGCTGTAATTACACCCTGAAGCTTCCTAAAACTAATGAAATTACAGTAGATAGTAGGCCTCTAGAGTACACAAATCTTAATAACATCTAACTTGTTTTTGGTTTAAAAACAAGCCAGTTTTGCTTGTTGCCAACTTGGTCTTGAATGCACTTCTCATTTCTATGTATTTCTTTAATCTGACATGTTTAGAGAAAAAAAAGAATTCTAAACAAAGTTATCAATTTTATTTTTTAAGTTTCTTTTGACTAGATATTTAAAATTACATGAGTTTTACGCTTGTTAAAAAAGTTACCAACTGGTTAAAAACATGTGCATACTCCTTAAATCCTTTTTTACCGTCTAGTAGCTCTAGAACTTTCGAATATCAGTCAGAATAGTCGTTTTAAGTTTCAGTGGAGAAAATGGATTTAAAAAACGTTCTAAATGTATGGAACTCAGAAAATGTTTTGATGTACATAATTCACAGAAATGTATCTGGAATGCTTTTTTTTTTCTTTTGTAACGTTATTTGAAGTGTGTTCATTTGCAGATGTGTATCAAGATGAGTAAAGTATTATGGGAAAAGCTTCCACTTCACAATTGTTGAAATGACTGATCTGTCCTGGGTCTGTCATCATTACTGTGAGATGTGTGCCCACACCTAAAACAATTCAAGTCTGACTAATGGTTTTTCTGCAGATTTCATTTGTAAGACACTATAGAAACCTCAATACAATGGGCACCATCTGAGAAGCCCCATCTGGGTGCCTTTTAGGTTCTTTGAACACGACAAAGGGCTGGTGACCTAGAAATCCATCAATAAAGGACAGACCTTCAAATGACAAATTGAAGAGCTGTGGAATTCCTTATAGATGTATAGACATCCCGAGCAATGGACAGAGGCATTCTTTTGCATTTTAATGTTTTCAGCAAAGCTGTAAGACTTTAAAATTATCTCTTAAACATTTGCTTTCTTTAGACCTACTAGGCCTGAAACATGTCTACAGCACTAAAACTGTTGCACGAGATCTTTTAGCATGAGTTGTGCATTACACAAAATTGTTAAATGTAGTTGTATGTGGAATTATACAGTATGTAGAGTTAAGTTATAATGGTATTTTATACAACTTTCATTGTAATTACTGTTGGTGCTCTGCTTACCCTAAAGCTGGCAAAGAAGCACTCCATGGTCACAGGACTTATAGCAGGGCTGGAGATCTCAGTGTCTGCTGCTTCTCAGTCCAGCTGGATTTTCAGTTGCTTAATTAAACCTTTAATTGAACCTGTAACCTGATCAATTAGACCTTTTTAATTGTTCCACACTCTTGAACAGATGATGTTGTCGAGTAACTTCACTTTCAGTGATGAAAACAAATTAAAAAGGTCCAATTAGTAAATTATTAATTGAACTTTGGGGTTCATTTAAATAATCAAGAGCTCAGTTGGAACAAAACTCAGCAAATATTTGGGTCATGAGAGCCTGGATTGGGAATCTCTGTTTTACATTGAAGCTGGCTGGCTAAAATTACAGGTGAACACTGGGACATTGTATACATTCATTACAACTCATTTCATCTAGGAACTTAGGAATTGAGCATTGTCACTTTATTTCATTTTGATTCAACATCCTATTCCTAAGCTTAAAACAAAATTCCAATGTTTGTTTAACATATGATGTAACCTATTTAACCTGTATTAACCTAATTAGGTTACATTGATCATCACATTTTGCACACACCTATGTATTTATTTATTTTTTATTTATTTATTTTGTTGTCTTTTGTTTTATAACTATTCTGATGTGTGTTTTTGCTTGTCTTGGGCTGGACTGCTGTAATACATCAATTTCCCTACGGGATTAATAAAGTATTATCTATCTATCTAGATCATAAACATACATATTTATTATGTTGGGTAATAAGTAAAGCAACTATAATATTGCTTTGAATGTTTAGATGTATATTTGGTCTCTTTAAGTAGTTGTGCAAGGAAGTTTATAGAATTGTCCCATTAAAAGGAAATTTTGCAAGTCCTTTTGTGGTTAAATAAATATTCCGAAAGCTTTTTGTCCCTAGTGTCTCAGGCCAGTCACTTCTCAGACCATGGCCATATGGTATCTTTATTTTTATTTCATGGTTTTGAGATAACACTGTTAAACCAATCATCCCTTATCGTTCTTCATGTAATACTTAGCAGTCATTAAATCAATTACAATCATGGACTGTACACTTTATTTGTGTCAACTGTATTAAGAGGAACATCCACTAATACTGTAACTGACCAGGTTACCAGAGGCACAAATCTTCATTGGCTCTAAAATGATCACATAGTTATCTATTTTTCAGTGTCATCCCTGAAGGCCGATGATTATTCAAATTGCATATCAACAATTGTTGTAGATCCTCTTTAAGAATTTTTTTTATCCATTCAGTATCCGGGCCTGGGAAATTAACGTTCAGTTCTTGAAGCCTAAGTCAATGGTAATGTAGTAACACAACAGTAATCCGTCACTGTCTGTACGTATACTTTAGGTTGATGCTGTATCCAATACAGGTTCCCGAGAGAGCTGGGGCCTATCCCAGCAAGGAATGGGTGCAAGGCAGGATATACCCTGGAGGGGATGCCTGTCCGTCACATGGCATACACAGACACAAACGCACACAGTCACACCGGGGCCAGTTTTCCCAGAAACCAGTTAACCTACAAGTATGTTTTTGGACTGTAGGAGTAAACTGTAGCACCTTGAGGAAACCCACATGAACATACAAACTGCACGCAGACAGCACCCCATTTGAACCCAGGCCCTAGCACTTCAAGGCAGCAATGCTAACCACAGCACCACAATGCCACCCTCTGTCTTAAAATACAGGAGACATTTTTTATGTAAATAAAATAATAAGGCTTCAACTTGTCACATAAATTATAGTTGACACAAGCCAATACTTTTACAAGCTTATTTATACTAAAATTACAGCAGCAAAAAATAAGTATTAAAAAAAACTGAGGGAAGGAGGGTATAGTTCTAATTACTTAAATATGACCTTTCTCTCCTTAATTTTTTTTTTAAGTAACCTGAGGCACACAGTTATTTCACAAACGGTTTCTTCTATTAGCGTGTCTGTTTTAATTTTTTAATCATATGGAAAGAAACCTTAAATGCTGAATTCTTCACACAGTTTCTCTGAGTGTCTGTGACACATGTAACGTGCAGTAATTTTTTTACTTCACTTGCTCAAAAATGATTCCTGTAAACTTGGCTCTCTATTGCTGTTTTTTGGTTAAAATATTTCTTTTTTTCCTTTACAGAGGAAGATAAATATGACAGCTATTCGCGAATGTTACTGAAGTATTTCTTGGCAGAAGGTGTTGTCTGTGGACATTCTCTCTTCATAGCTTCTGCCAAAGACCACCCGGATGAGATTTTAAAGGTATGGAAAAAGCATCTGCAATATCTCTTCATTGCTTGTAAAAGATGCAAGATTTTGTTAGCAGTCTTCTACTTAGGCTCATATGGATCACACTTGAGTTACAGTCCTGGAATGTTTCATTTTCCGCCATTTGGAAAATGAAACTATGGCAAATGCCACTGACACTCCCATGTGCAGAAAGACAGCCTTACAGACTATAATTATCTTACAGCTATGAAACTGATGGAGAGAAGCACAAGATAAAAAGACCCATCACCTACCTTAGATATCATATTTTACCACCCAGCAATTTATCCATCAACATTGAAAACATTTGCTCCTATTGTAGTCAGGGCTTGAAGATGAAGGAGGCATTAAGATTTCAAACTGCTAAATTGCATTTCTTTAAAAATCTATATAGCAATGTGCATGTTTTTGTACACTGTATTTTTAGTTGGCAGTTACCTTAAGAATTTCTGCTACTCATTTATTTGATGTTTAACAAACAATTTCGTGGCCAGACGTAGGTCTTTGATTATTTACTTTTTGGCATTATAGTTAACTTTTTAAAAAAATGTTTTTATATTATGTTCTTGTTTTATATCTTTTGGCCTTCTAACTTAAAAAGCATAGTTGGAATAAGAATGACAAAATAACTTTTAATGGTTTCACACATTTTTTCAAATAACTCCACAGAAGCTCTAGATAATTGTCCAAGTCTGTGTCAAAGGGCAGTGAGCTGGATGCTCTTGTTTATCCCCTTTGCTGCAATGTGTTTTCTCTCACCAGATTTACAACTTAGGTTATTTCGGTTACTTTCATAAAACAAGGAGGAAAATAATGCATTTAACTAAAGAGCTGTGAGCAATCCCCTTTAGTTGTTTAGCTTTGTATTTTAATTTAGCATTCTGTTACCATTAACTGAAATAACCATTAACCACATTGATAGATGTTAATACAACATTATCATCCTTTGATATCCACTGAATTCCACAGATCTTAACAAAAACTGGAAGACAAAGTATTTCTTAATTATCTAATGCTGCAAAGTCAGTCATATCCCCCCCCCCCCACTCCATTTCAGTTCCACACAAATCATTACTTTGTAAAGAAAGAAACATTAGACCTAATACACCATATTTATCTTTTTTTTCCTGTTAAAGAAAGCTGAGACATTCCTATATGAGGAAGCTATAAGACAATCTAGAAGTCCTATACGTGTTTCATTCCACAAACACAGACTAGTGGAAACTGTACTCTTGAAATCAAGAGAGATTGCCCAGTCACACAATTTATCACATATTAGACATCATACTCCAACTGGAGGGGTATTCAGAACCTTTAACCACTGATAAACAGCCAATTAAACTGACTTTGAAGGGAGTGATGTTAAGCCTCATT
The DNA here is from genome assembly GCF_055471065.1 of Atractosteus spatula. Classification (NCBI taxonomy): domain Eukaryota; kingdom Metazoa; phylum Chordata; class Actinopteri; order Semionotiformes; family Lepisosteidae; genus Atractosteus; species Atractosteus spatula. The sequence goes on along the minus strand of NC_142721.1, from coordinate 9,966,664 downwards.
AATATTGGGCTGTGATTGGGCTTGGAGTTTATTGCACCCTGGAGAATCTAACAGTGAGTGGGGTCAAATTGTTAAAATGTTTCTTTGAACATTTTTTTTATTTGAAACAGAATGATGTAAGCTGCTTCAAATCGGAAGACAGATGGAGAGCCATTGTAAATATTTTGATTGATACAATGAGAGGTCATTGCTTAACCTCTTGTCTCTTTTTTTTTTAAAAAAAGACTTTTTGTGAACTAAAATATCTACCCCAAGGGAGACTGACCGTTGTCTTTGCAAGCCATAAAGGTTTAAATTTGGAATTCCCACTGTATGGCAACATTTCTGCTATTGTTCTGTTATTTCTGATTATGTTTTCATACAGATCTATAAACGGAATAACTTAAATTACTGAGCCATAAAGTCTTTAACACAAGAAGCTCTTCTAGGCTACAGTATCATTAATGGGATTTCAGACATTTATAGCCTTCCTGCTCCATCTTGTGTGCTTATATATCTGTTCACTTACTTGTGTTGTTTTTAATACATTTTGTAATTCTTGTCACTAAAATGTCCCAGGACTTGTCAGACTTTTATCCAGAAAAGTAGCAGCAGAACCACTTTTGTAACCGTTTTTTGTAATAGAGATAATTTTTGCCTTTTGCTTAATGAGTCAAGAACCAAATGCATTGATATTGTTGAGATTTCAGAACTGAAACTCAGTAATAATGTAGTCACGTCAGTTAGCTTTTAACTTTTTGTTAAGTCTTATGTTGTTGTCTGTTGTGAGTACTTGCGATAGCAAGGAACAGCACCATAAATGAAATACTGCAGTTCAACCTGAGGAAAACAGGGAAGTCCACTCACAAATGTGTCCTTTCTTGTGTGTGTGTGTTTGAGTGAAAAGTGTCTTTAAGAGTGTGGGTTTGTATGTATTCTGTGAAGTACTTGTGTATTTGTGGGTCTGTGTGTTGAGGGAGGAGTGAGTTCAAGAATAAATGTATGAGTGTGCATGTTGTATATCAGGAAGTAAGTACGCGTAAGAAAAGCCATGGGTATCTGAATGAAAACGGGAGTTTGCGTTCAGGTGTGCAGTTGCTGTGTTGCTGTGAGCAAGGCGGCACTATGAGGGCTTTTCAATATAGAAGTGAAGACTTACAGCAGACTGGCGGCACCTGAGGGAGTACCAGGTTCACCTTGCTCCTTTGTTACATTAAAGTTGACTGGTGTAAAATGGTTAATCCCCTACTGAGATTTCCATCTCAGAGCTGACATGTGTGTTAAAGGAAGACTGCGCTGTACAAGGTGACAGCAACAGGTGTGTCACTGATTATGTAAGTAGAAAAAGCTGAAACAATGGCCAGCCCAGGGAGTTAGGTGAGTGTTTAAATAGGAATTATCTTAATGATCTGGGACAGAAAACTGATCTGCAGAAAGTGCTGATTGGCCTATGCATAATCGAGCATAATGAGGGTGGCTCTTGTCACAAAACGTAGCAGGGCTAATTTGAGGTGTTATTTGTAAGACAATAGCTTGTTTTTGTTATTGAATATGGAAGGGAAAGCTCCTAAGGGCATTTATACTTCCGTTTTTGAAATGGTTGAACCCAGATTAGTTTATCCTGTTTTCTATTCAAGTTCTATCTGTACTTCTAGATTTCATTTTTGTATGGTAAATTGGTTTATTTATAAGAAACCAGAATTTGGTATTTTGTTTCTTTGTTTTATTCTGTTAAACATACATTATTTCCCATATTTTATTACTGATGCCAGATCTTGTTGAAGAGCTTACACTAATACATGTTAAATTGCCGAGACGTTTATAGTTTTATCTCTGTGGTAGTCTAGTGGATCATCTACCAGAAACTGTATTTGCTTGACTTTCCGTTTGAGTTACAGCAACATTCCACAAGAGTGTGAGGTATGTCTTGTAGTGAGGCAACAGTAAATCACAGCGCTATTCAGAATTTCTTCTTCTTTAGGACTTTAATATTTCGAAGTATTCAAAGTGTACTGCAAAATCTCGCTTGTATCTTTTTCCAGGAACTTCCGGCTCCTCTGCTTGACGACGTTCCAAGCACCAATGCGGAACACCTCCAAAAGCAAGGGAGTGATCCGGAATGCCAAGACTCTATGAAAATAGCCTGGCGCTATCAGAACCTTCCACAAGTACAGGTATGTGAACAGGGATCACTTTGTCTTACATGTCACAACATTATATGGCACTACACTGTAATGACTTTTATATTAACATCTGTGAACAGTACAGGAGCATGGTGGTTTTTGCTGCCCCAAAAAGACATCTGATTAAGCATTGTACATCTTCATCATTGCTGCTGGAACTATTGTTACAATGTGCAACCATTTTGATAGATATCTTTTCAGAGAATGGATGCTAAGTGTATCAGATACAGTGTGCAGTGGACCTTAGGAGCAATTTCCCTTGTTGCTTCGTGTGTTTTTAATAAGGGGGGCAAAAAGATCAAAACCAAAAACAACCTTTTTTTAAAATTCTAAGTTCTTTCTTATTTTAATTGTTAAACACAGTGTCACAAATGAACAAGACCAATTTCAGATGATAGCATTGTTTGAAAACAATTTAACACACAGTGGACAGTAGTAGTGGACATTCATCTATGATTGTGATAAAAACAGTGTTTTCACAGCAGTACTAAGAAAAAGATTCACAGTATACAGTGATCTAATGCTTCAAAAAGACATTTTTACATTTCACAGATGTGAGTCATTTACAAAATTAAAAGCAAGAGCATTTTTTGGATGCAATGTTATTTAAAGAAACAGTGGCAGGTTCTGATGCTGTTTTTTATTTCATAATTTTGTTATAGGTTTGTTCATATTTCATTAATCTATTGACAAGTCTTCTTCATAAACATTCATTGTAAGGAAATGGATTCTGTGGAATAAATGGTTTCGAAAAAGCAGGAGAAAAGGAACGAAATGATCTGAAGACCTTTAATGACCTCAGACAGGCTAGAAGGGTTCACATTTGGGGAGGTGTTTGTTTCTGTGGCCTCTGTACAGAGGGGTAATGACATGGCAAATGTTGTAATGGGCCACTCTATAAAACTATTAAGTATGCTTGAAGCTTTTGGCTCTATTTTTGGTAGTTTATCTCAGTTCATTGGGTACAATTGGACAGGCATATGAGCAAGTACTATAATGTATTGTTGCATGCCACGCCTTTTTCTGTTTCTTGGTTTTCATACAGCACTCGAAGTAAAAATGTTGAATGGAGCTAATAAATTGTTTATCCATGTGCTAAGTGTGTGTGGAAAGCACTTGTAATTTGTATCAAATCACTGAGTCCTTTGTGGAAGCTTTTGCAGATGTAATCCATGAGAACAAAGCAGGTTTGGCTTATTTCCATCCACCGTATCTATTTTTAATAAAAGATTTTTTAAAAGTACACTGTTTAAAAAACAAAAGGTTGTATTTCATAGCGCATTATCTGAATTCATTCTATTATTATTATTCAGTACAGGGATTAAAACAAAACTTAATTACCATCACAATGTCAGACAGAAATTGCATAAGAATGTGAAATAATATAATAAAGCTTTTTTTTATTGCAGGAAAGCTGTTATATAAACCAATCTCTCTCCGAGGTTACAAAGTGGTTAAGGCTATCTCTAAACAAAATTAGAAGGTGCAGTTCCTTCTGAATGAGCCATTTGTGTACTTGGGGCAATATATAAACTGTCACAGCATGAAATCAATTTTCTGCTTTGGTTCATCTCAAATCTGAGGTTTCTAACACATTAGTATTGCAATTAGAGGCATCAGCAGCAGAAGGTAGTCAAAAAGCCGTCTGCTAGCTGACAGATTCATTCCCTTTTCTTTCCTCCAGACTTACTCTTCAGAACTGAAGAGGTGACAGGCACAGAGCCTAATAGTCACTGATAATAAATTTATCAACTCTTAAACTTCTAAGGAATGAAAAGGCTTCACCCCAGCCATTCAACTAAGGCAGATTACTCACGCTTAGTTGATTCAGGTAGGCTTTTGCAAGCTTCCCCACTAGGCCTGGGAATTTGGTACATTGAGGCCTATTCACAGGACTCTGACACAGACCACGCTTTTATTGCACAGTGTTTTATTATGACTAAATCCTAGTCTCCACCCAGCTTGTAGATGCTATACTCTTTCTTCTGAATTAAGAAAGGTTATCCCCTACCTTAATCCATACTGCAATGTGGATTAAGGATACCAGTGTGCCCCCAGGATTCCCTTAGAGGTCCTTGGAAACTTCTCATTTTTTTCTCTTTGCCATCTTTACAAAACACCAATAGGCCTCACGAAGGATTTGCATGCTAAATCAGCAACCTGGAGTTTTTCTCAATGAAGACATCAGATCAAAGTTCAGTTAGTCAAGGCCCTTCTAAAACGTTAAGGAGGTTGTGTTGTGCACAATGAAAAGATGAGCTCTGGTAGGCATTGCAGTAATAAAAAAACATTCTGATCCCTTATCCAGATTAAGTATAGATTATCATGCCAAGAAGAGCCTCATCTTATTTAAAACAGTAAACAAAGTCTTATTTTTCATATTATTTTCATTCAGTGCTTGCCATTTAACTGCAGGAAAGTTATTCTGTGAAACATAAAAATTAATTTTGGTTTTAGAATATAATTTTTTCTTGTTTAATATTGTGAAATAATATTTTTATTATAATGTCATGTCATAACATGATTCTTTTATATCCTTCTTGCATTACAATACATGCTTAGATTTTAATGATTTACACTCAGTTCTCATTAATGATTTCTGTATATATATCAGTGAAATACACAGTTTGTAACCCACCCCACATACCTTTCCTGTTGTCTTATTTTGCATAGCACCATGAAACAAAAAATCAGTATATGACTATTTATGGTGGAAATGGAAATTATGAAGCATCTTAGTTTAGTTTGAATAAAATGTTTATTTAATAAAATATATATAAGATTTTTAAGTCCATTATAAGCTGTCTAAAGTCACTTTGAACAGTGTGAAGTCTTGGAGATACACCCATTAACATGTAAAGTTTCCTTGGAATGCCACCTTTCGGAACATCTTGATGTATAAAGTCCTCACTTTCCTTTTCTATAATGGAACTAACGATGGCTATGAAATTTACATGCTCAAATGCCAAGAAAACATATGTAGCAAAAAAGATTAAATGCATACTTGAAAGTAATCTTTATTTTTGCACCTAAAAACTTCAAAAGTTTCATGAAGAGGTTATTATTTATTCGGCAATTAGCAGCAACATTAGATGTCTATGTGCATATTCCCTTACAGTATATAGCTGTAAACCTTAAGGCAATAGTGGGCAGCTGTCTTTTGTATGTTAATTAAAAACCTATTTGATTCTTTAGCATGTTTTATATGTCCAACCATCATTGCGCACAAAAGCCTTGAAACATTTTTATGATTCCTTGCAGACAACACTGGCATCTTCATCAAGATTTGGCCACTATTTTGATGTGTCCAAGTCAATGAACTCAGAGATGAGACAGGCTGCTAGATGTGATTTGTTTTTCCTTCCTTCTGAACTGCCTTTAGAGTCCCCTGAAGATCTAAGGTAGGGTTATCAACATCATTTTATAGAAAATGCATCTCTTACAATATGTAGTGTATATTAAGTACCTAGAATATACTGTATTGAGATATTATTCCTGGGTAGTGGTTTATTAAAATGTACTGTATTTGCTGGTCTTACCGCAGTTTTTCTGATGGTAAGGCAGAAAATACATGTAGGTTAAGTCCAACGCTAGATTTAATCTTAAACTGTATTTTATGCGAACATGTGGCTGACTTGAAATGAGGCTGGAACATTTCCTATAAACGGTGAGTGATTAGTGATGGACAGGATTATTTGTTGTTTTATAGCATCTGCTCTGCTAATAAAGATTGAAAAAAAACAACTTTATGCTTTTTGCATTTAAAATATATTTCAATTTTCCAAGAACGTAAATTGGCTTGTTAAAAGCTTTGCGAATTTGTGCAAATAAAAGATGTTTGCTTTTAGGTTTTATGGTTTTTCGTGTCTTTCACGATCAAAGGTCAGACCTGCTCTTTACATTAGGAAGGCTTTCGGGCTACATGGCAAACAAATCAATCTGGTCAGTTTTGCATAGAGAAGGAAGTTTTATGAAGCTCCCAGTTTTATTTCAGTAAATACTCTTCTAACAATTTATATATACAAGCCATTAGGATTTTAGAATAGGTTGCTAACGCATAAGTCAATGTTTGTGCAGTAAAAAGGAAGATTAACTTGTGCTGAATGAGTCATAGAAAGTAACATGTTTTAAACTCCTCCATTGCCACAGTAAAAGAAATGAGGATTGTATTATATGTCCCATTTCAATGAGAATTATTAAGTGTTGAGAGTTCCTCTGCACTTTCTTAATATTATATTTACATACACAGAATTTCTATCCATTTCCGTCTCTCAGTGGGGGAAAAAAAAGTATTACTCTGATGCTGAACTTATCTTATTACTGATCTTCGTAGGGTAAAATGAAGAAAGCCACTTGCTCACCCAATGTGGTGCACATCAGCTGAGCTTTGCGATTGCGAGATCGAGTCTGGTTCTTGCCACTTGCTGTCGGTGACTGGGCTTTCCCAGATAGTGGCACACAATGGGCTGGATCAGGATTAGTCGACCAGGGCTCACACGGCTGGCAGCGACCGGTCGACCCCTGCAACCTCCCAGGCCCCGCGGCACGGGGTACACGACCCCTGCTGAGCCTGTGCTGGGGAGCTGTGCCTATGATGTGTTAATAGGCGAAGGGACCGGAGGTGGCTGAGCTGGAGGAGTCCGCCTACACTTCCTCATGGTCCCATGTAGGGTGTCTGGGTTGGTAGCTGCAAGCTGAGATGTGAAAAACAGCGGACTCATACAGATAAGTTGGGTATTGACAAAATATTGACAAATCTAAAAAAATAAAGCCAAAAAATAAGGTTACTTTTTACCTAATGTACAGTATCATGAACATCTTATAAGTGTATTGTGCATATGGTGGCCATTTGAAAAAGGAGCTCCCCAATGGCTCAGCCACTTAAAGGCTCTTGTTTGGAGCAAAGGCTAATAGCCATAGTCCGTTAGTTTGTCTCTTAGGCTATGCTTTCTGTGGGCTGTCATCAGGATGCCTTATGCAACAGTGCACAAGTGGTGCTGTAGGTCCTGGGGCCAGGTAAGATAGCTAAACTTGGCCAACTATCCTTTGCATTGCCACAGGACAGACAGCACCATGATCTTGCAATTGTGTCATTGAGAACTGTATTGCTGTTCCAGTCGATGCTATCTCTGCTGTGGGTGCTGCAGGCCTTACTGTGTGATAAACAGCTCTGGTGTACATTTTGATGGGAGATGTGGATGGTCCAGCTACTACAATTGTAGCGTAGGCAGTTTGATTAGCAATTAGCAGTTTCAGATTGAAGTGGTAAAAAAAGAAAAATAACTGGCACTTTGTTAAGGAGAAAAAAAAGTTCTTTTGACTTATAATTCAGCAGTAATGTAATTACCATTCAATTAGGTTTTGATCTTTGGCAGCAGAAATGCTATACAAAGTAATAAATAAAGAAAGGAAAGCCCTCTAAAGAAATACTGTGCAATTGTCATTAAGCTTTTGTGGATTTTGGAGACTTATCTTTCACTAAATTATAGACAGCACTACATTTCTGACAACTATAATATCCTCTGAAGGGAAAACTCATCAGTGAGACAAAATGACAGCTCATTGACTAAAAATTAATCCTTTAACTGTTTTGTCTTACACATGTAAAATGCCCCATGTTGACTTTCTGACTATTAAATTGGGCTATTTTATGATATGGTGTAATTGGTATAAATTACCCGCTAGGTGATATGGACCCTGTTGTTTAAATGGAGCTACTTTTACAATGGAAGGAATGTCTTGCAGAGCAGTACTGTACTTAGGCACTTCTCTGGGTATAATCTTAATTAGCTAACACATTTGCTCACATGGATTATCACCTACATCTTGTCATTATCTATAAGAAATAAGCTCAGTGGGATGGGCATGATACAATATATTAAACACAATGGCAACAGTGTGAAATGCTTGCTTTTTACATAGAATTCAAAGAATATGAAAATGAATTTTGCTGAAATGGAATAAATTGTATTTGGTTCAGCAAAACTAATACTTAATATCTGTGTCTCAAATACTTAATTACTAGCCCCCTTTCCTCAGTTTATTGGTGTTAACAGTTTTCACACATTGGAGTTCCTTAATAAATGTATTTTGCTGTAGTACCTGGATGACATTAAGAGTTACCTTTTTAGAATGCTCCTTAATTCTTGTGAGTAAAACCTGATTAAAGCAAATCTAGTGCCAAGTTCTTAAGTATCTTAATCATATTTAAATTTGTATCCCTTACTTAATGCGTCTGGAGATGTGTTTCCAGGTGAAGAAAAAAACTTGCAAATGAGAGGAGCTCTTTATCTAATACTGATTGTAAAGATGGATTTGGCTGCCATTTTTTTTGTTTTTTGATTATTCCGATTGTTTAGGTGAGCCTAGACTTTAATATTGTTTATACTCTATATAGGTACTATAAAAAGCATTTGTACATTGCTGTGAATTTTTGAGTAAAAATATAGCTGGTTTAAAAGTCTGTTTAATGTGGAGGGAGTGAATTAGTCACACTTATATTTTAAAACTATGATGAGTCTTAATGTCTAAAGAACATTTGAGTGTGATTTTTAAAAATTACATTTAGATTATGTAAACAGTTCTAAATAAGAACTGCAGTAGTCACCTTAGATACATTGTCTGCTTTATAGTGGCAGTAGGTTGTTTGGAAGTGAACATCATTTTATGATGGGAAAACAAAAGCCTTAGTATTTCGTTCTTCCTACAAATAGGTTTCTATATACAGAAACTCTTTCTTGCCTCCATTGGTATTATCTCTGCTCTCATTATTAGATGAACTATTGCGAAATGGCCTGACTTTCATGTCAATTTCTTCTTTTTTTTTCCGGGATGAACAGCTAGTGATATCTTTGTTTCTCGTAAATCTGCCGGAACGAAGTGCATTGAGACTGCTCCACTTTGTAATGGAACATTCAAAATAAAAACGTGGAAAACGGTCCAAAATAAATAAGGCTAGTGAGGCTTTTCAAGTACAGCAGAACTGCCATTGTTTTCCTTTAGCTGGTTTATTTTTCTTAAACTACAAATCCTACATTGTGAGGTATATGTGAAGAGTAGCGTCAGGAGAACTCCTATTGAAGGGGGGAGCTAAGCAAGTCTTCTGTATCCCCCTAACAGAAGAGCATAACTAATTTGTGGACCAAATTCAAATATATTGTGACATTTACCCATGTAGTCATGCAATGGTGAAGAAGTGATGCAGTAGTATTTAGACATGTTGACCAGTGTGATGGCTGGAAACAATAGTGAGCTCCAGCACTGACCCTTCAGAGGTGTCCTGAGCTGTGATGGAAATGAGTCTGAAGAGATGGCATCAGGATTAGGGCAAGACAAGAGAACCTTGTTCTTGTTCTCAGCTGAGAACTTGTTTTAATCATTAACATACTTCAGGTTGGTACAGTATCTTGATGTGGCTTCATCGGTTAACACTGAGATTTTCTCAGCAGTACTCGTACACTCACCAGCCAAAGGCTTGACAAGTACAAGAAGGACATTCATTATCTCCCCTGGCCTGAATCCAAACCCTAGATCCCAGTCCTGGTGAAGATGAGTAGAAACATAGAACACACAGCTCAGCCCCACCAGCCATTACACTCATTACAACCTCAGCTGTGGGCAGTTCCTTTAAAAGAATGAAATGGGATTGAGTGACAATACAGTATTGCTCTCAGTAATTTCACCCTGCGCTAACAATTGGCAACCCACCGAAGCTCAGCTGGTGTGATCCAGGTCAGTACCTGGATGGAAGACCTCCTGGGAAAGCTAGGAGTGCTCACCCTGCAGTCTGTGTAGGTCCTAATGCCCTAGTATGGTCATGGGGACGCTATGCCATAAAAAAGATGATGTCCTTCAAGTGAGATGTAAGAGAGGTCCTGACTCTCCGTGGTCATTAAAAATCCCAGAGCAGTTCTTGGAAAGAGTAGGGGTGTCAGCCCGGTGTCCTGGCCACATTTCCCATGGCCTTTACCAATCATGGCCTCCTAATAATCCCCATCAATGAACTGGCTTCATCACTCTTCTCTCCTCCCCACTGGTAGATGAAGTGTGGTGAGAGTAGTGGTGCACTTCATCCAGGTGGGAGTTAGACATTTGAGGTGGAAGGGAGTCCTGTAAACTCCTGTACCTGTAAAGCACTTTGAGTGGAGTTTCCAGACATGTGCTATATAATTGTAGTGATGATGATGATGATGATTAAAATCCTTGCGAAACATATACCATTTCCTGTTCAATCAGTATTTCAGCTGCTCGGCAGAGGATAAACACATAATTCTGAGAAGGGTCCTAAAGTTTTGGCCAGTGAGAATAGTCGAGACACTTGTAAAAATGGGACCTATTATGGTTCATTCAGTTTATTGTATGTAATTATCAAGTAGGTTTAAAATCAGTTTAACACCTTACCACTCCCTAATATTGTTTTAATAATTATATCTGGCTTTATAATTCAACAGAATGTAGTAACTGGAAATCTTCTGTTCACAGAAGTTTGCTAAGAAGTAGACCTATAAAAGTGAAGTAAATATTAAAAGCTTTATGATTTGCAGAACTTGTAAATAAAATCTAGTGTGGCATGCAAGGGCAAGCACTAAAATTCACTTTTCTTTTACCTGTGATCGGGCTTCCAGTTGTGCTTTAGAAACCAGAATAAGAGTGTATAGGAGAGTTTAGAATAGAATATATATAAGAGAAATTTAACATGAGAAAAGAATCTAATGTTTTTAGTAAAAAAATAAATAGCCCCAGGACTGTTGTTTGTCTTGCAGACAAATCTCTTCAGGTAAGAGGGAATAACTTTTTTGGCTGCAGGATGTTTTGTGAAATGGAAAAAGGCTGAGTTGAGACAAGATGAGCTAAGGTGAAAGGAACATTGATCAGGTGTGCCTGGCGTAGCAGTTCATTAACTGTGTGTTAATTATCTGTGATCTTACGCAGAAATGCTGTGGTGGTGGCACCCTTTAAGTTGCTTCATTAAATCATTAATTTTCCTGGAGTTAAGTGAGGCTGACATAATGAAACCATCTCAGTCTCAGCAGAATTTGCTTTTCATTGAGTGTCAGGGCCCAAAGGGACTTAATCTCAGACAATCACAGCTGACGTCTGATGTTTTTAAATTGATTTGTTAATTTGAGTTATCAATATTTTTCCGTTAACTCTTCAGTGTATGGAGGAAGGCGCTTTGTGAGCTGGTTTTAAAATATATTAGTAAGAGCTGTGCCCAGCACACACACACTGAATAATATACATTCTATGTAAACCTATAATGTATTTCAGCCCATTCTATGTAAACAGGTTAAGAATTAATAAAAGATGTTCCATACGATTCTGAAGATAAATCCTAATTTTGATTATCAAAAGCAGGAGCTTTAAATTATCCTTTTCCCTCACAGCACTCATGTTGTGAGAGCTCTGTACTTTAAATAACAGGTTTAAAGCTACTACAGTGTAGGTAATGCTACACGCAAGTGTGGATTTAGTATTAGTAAATGAACACTGTGCCACCATTCTCAAACACTGACTCAGTGTATCATTCTCTTTGCTTGTGTTCTTAGAAGCTGCAGTATATAGCATGACCTGTGATCTGAATTTTTATCACTAAAACGCGTGATGTGCATCACAACAAAGAATACTTGACCTATAGAGAAAGTTATGTTGTGTATACTGTATATACTCGGTAGGTAATAATTTGTGTGTTTACATCAAACAGGTAGAGAGTATAGCATCATTACGCAATGACTGATGGATCATTTCCTTAAAATTGTCTATGGTGTTTTCCAAATCTTCCATTCAGGGCTGACTGTATAATGTCCCTGAATTAATTTGGATTTCCATGAGATCCCAGAAATGTACCTGTCTTGCCATGTTTTTTTTTATATGTGGTGTATAAAAAACTTTGTTTCCCCACAGGAAAAGCAGTGTTTACTATGACAAGACAGCACTTCCATGACTGAATTGGCTCTAAAGCCTGTTTTTACATCTGCTGCTTCACATTAATCTTTTTTTTTCTCTGTGTATCTCTAGCCGTATGAACATTGGCTATACCAAGCTGTTGAGATCCATCCAGGGAGTCATTCACAGGGAAGGATTTGACGGAGCCTGTCTCCAGGTATGGAGAGCCAGCCCTCAGCCTTTTCTGTAATCAAGTAACTAATGTTGTTTTCATAACACCCTGGGGAGGGCTTGAACCATGAGGGTTTAGAATAATCAACAGTGAACAAGCTGTTTCTAAGCACTGCCGAAGTAAACAAGCAGTGCAAAGACATAGTGCAGGCAATATGTTAATTCTCATTAACTTGTTCTCGGAGTCTGTCACTGTTGTCTCTGGGAACACTGCAGATCTTAGTTAAATATCTTCTGTTGAAGAGGGATAAAATGGAATTAAAGAGGTAGAGATGTACTAGGTTTATATTGCCTAATGATGAGGTATATACTGTATGTGACTGTCATTAACATCTAACAGAGTGAAACTTCAACATTTAAAACTGAGCAAGCAACTTAGTAGCTACCAATTAGAAAACGTGTGCATGATAGGAAGAAAGAAATGTGAAACTACATCAGTACACCCCTATGAAGTTTGTGTGACATGTTATTTTATTATGTTATTCCAAAATTCACAGCTGTACACCTGACAATCTCTGTAAGCTGTCATTATCAGCTTATAAGGAACTGATGTTGTTCTTTTGACAATTATTATTTTATCATGTCTTATATAGCCTGAAAGACATGTGCCTTACCCAGAGTTTGAAAAAGAATTGTGTTGACATTACTCTTTCAAAAACTTTTTAATAAGATTTCTTCTTATCTTGTTTTCTGCTTTTGAAAATGTTAAACTAATGAAAACTGACTCACCAAAAAGTTTTTTTTCCCCTTAACTCTCAGTTCTGACTTGTGTTTTACTCTTTTATCATTTCAAATCTTCCTGGGTCTACAGTAGTTTGACATGATGATTTAACATAAGAGATGAGGGACAGCTCTATAAAGCTGATAGCTATCATCTGAACAATATTTTTTTCCGACATTTTACCATCAGCCTGAATATTGTTTGACACTTTTATTTTGCAATGTTGACCAATAATAGTAGCTCTCTTTCGTCCAAAAAATTATCTTTCTCCCCAAGTTTAATATCTTATACCCCTGTTCTTAATGAGAAAATAATTTATTTTTTTCTTACATAAAATGTTTTTGTATCCTTCATAGATAATATATCACTTAGGCACAGATTACATCATTTTCATGTATAAAAATGTATAAGTACATGGTTCATCACACAGTACCGGTAAATTAACAATTGGAAGTTAAAGTGATATAGAAGGCAATAAGTTATTTGCCCTAGAAATCACACTATAGAAATCACAATGCTGCTATTAAGCAAGGTTTATAGGTTCAGTGCAACCTATGATAAGATTATATCAGGACTTCAGTGCTTTTGCTAAAATCAAAACACAAACCATTACATTTTGTGTCAGATACTTATGACTGCCCCATCAAGTAAACCAACTAATAAGTACAAAGTTAAGATTTCTAATAGACAAGTTGATTTGAAGTTCTTCACCAAGTCCTTAGATTTATCTTACCAATGCCAGTATCAGTATTATAAATCTTATTTTTGTAATTTGACACAATATCAATGCAAATCTTGCAATATATATTATGTACATTTTAATACATATTATGCCATGCACATTATTTGAACAGGCTTCTGCAGAAGTCGATTCCTGGCTTTTTTCGGAGAAGGGTTTGGAGCTTTTTGGGGTTAGCTGTGTCCAACCCCAGGTCCTTATTGCTGAGCTCCCAGCCTTTGGTGAGGCTTCGGTACAGATCCGGGCAGACTTGTCATCCCTGCCGTGAGGATGCCCCTCTGGAGAAGTAAATTGGTCCCTGACAGGCACCTCTCCCCCTTCCTTGTGGTAGCCATGGCAACAGGCATGTCATAACAGTTCCCACAGTATCGTGCGCCCAGAAACTCCTCCAGCACGATGACAGCTCCTCTGAAAGCAGGAAATCTTACAGAAAGCAGAAAGCGAATGCAGCGAAGTGACACCCACACCCTGGGAACCTTTTCAGCCAACACAGTGATTGCTGGAACGGAGCACAACAATACGGTTTATTTTTCTTAGATGCTTGTGTTCGATTTTGAATTTGTGCTTCAGCTTTCCAAATCCAAAATGAATTTATATATGAATTGCCCTCCAAGTGTATTGAGATAGCAAAATCAATACGTATATTTTTGCCTTATAGTCAAGCAATTTGAATTTGTAATCATGAAATTAGTATAAATAAGTACAACTTGTTTTGTTTTTCAGTAATGCCATGTTTACACAACCATATTAGAACAAAACATACTTTGTGTTCAATCTAATGATATCAAGTGATTAAGTGTAGGGACTTTTAACATCAGGGGATAAATGTCTATATCTGGTGTTATTTCTCTTGGATGCAATTACTGCATTGATGGCTGTGACCCACCAAACTGTGTATTTGAGCTGATTTGCTAAACATTTGTTGCAGTCTCATTGAGTTCTTGCCTGTTCTTGTGATTTCTTACTTCCTTTTTTAATTCAGCATGTAAAATGCATGCTCAATTGGATTTAAATCTGGAGATTGAATTAGCCAAAAGATTTTACACTTTATTTCCCTGATGAACTCCTTGGCTGTATGGTTTGAGTCATTGTCATGCTGCATGAAGGAAGCACTGGCCAATAAGTATGACAGCATTTTCCTCTACATAAACAGATATAATGTACCTTCAGAATTTATTCTGCTGCTGCCAACATTAGTCACGTAATCGATAAAGATCAGTGAGAGGCAGTCTTTTAATCTCTGAAGAATATAAAATAAAACCTATTATATTATACTTATTCATATTAACATCCATGGTGACAAAACTAAATTGCTTGACTATAAAGCAAAAATAGCTTTGGAGAGCACTCTCCAGTTTTGGTTAAAATAAATAGTTGTCAGAGGTACCCTAAAGGATTTAGCTTGTGTTTTAGCTGAAGGTCAGCTTGACAAAAAGTTAAGCTGTCAAAGATTCTGTATGGACAGGAACATATGTTACTGTGAACCTATCACCACCTTAATAGCTTCTTCTGCAGTAGTAGTTTTCAGGGAGAGCTTTTCATTTTCTTTTCCTCAATCACTTTCCTCCATCAGAGCTGAGATTGTGAATAAGGTGCCAATGATGCCACTTAGAACAGTCTTTAACAGGTGCAGCCAATTTAAGTGGCTTCCAGAATCCTGATGGTTCAATTTACAGAACATTGAATGTCCTCAATTCAATACAGTGATTCACTCTCAATTCTGTAGTGGACCAAGTTTATTCTCAAACACTAGTTTACTAAATTGCTTTGAGAAGTCTTTATTTTTAATGCCTGATTAAATATGAACATAATAATCTTCTTAACCTTTATATTATCTGAATGTCCTGGAATGAGATGTTTGCTGTTTGTATAGTGGGGATTCTGCATCTTATATCAGAACATAATATATACAGACAGACATTATAACTGGAGGGAACGCTGTTGGCTCCAATAGACTGAATGTATTGCGCTTTTAATGCCTCTTAGTATTTGTTTGCTTATTTAATTTTCAAATTATATAAAGAAAAGACATTTTATTTTAGTCAGTCTTCTTTTTCTGTTTTCAGTGAACAATAATCAGAATGAACTAGATGTTCAACAGCATGGAAACTTATTCTAGGCTAAATGACATACTGGCCAGTGTTCTGTTACAAATTCTAACCTTATTTTTAAAGCATTGATATGTACTTCAGTTAAGTGATATTGGTATTTCTATGTAGCAAGTTTAAGCGTGAACTGGAAGTGTGGAAGTGGAAGTATCGATCTCCTTCAGAGGAAGAATTGACTGTAATACCACAAGAAACTTTTGGCCTGAAGTAGTTGGAGGCTTAGCAGAGCGATCTTGTCTTGGCACTTCATCACTTGTTTTGTCGTCTTTTGCAAGAGTGTAGCTCTTAATAAGGCTGTTCAGCCGCCTAGCCTTGTTGATGTGCCAAATATGCAACCTGCTTTTGTAAGTCATCAGACATTGTGAAAGCAAGTCTAGACAGCTTTTCAAAATCTTATTGTCACCCTGTCCAGTGGCTCCTTCATTTAACAATTGTTTAATAAAAAATGTAACTGTGGTATTCTGCAACTATATGAATGAGCACTGTCATTATGTTTTTGTAATACTTTGCAAGTGTATGAACTCACCAAACGACATTTTGAATCAACATGCCTAGTATTAGAAATGTTCACTCACGTATTTATTATATGATTTTGTTTCAGAAAGTATACTGATGCACAAAAAACAAGACATTCAAGTCAAATGGATCTAATAAAATATGTTAAATGTAACTATCAAATAAAAATACAAGATATGTGAGCCAAAAATCCAAACCAAAGATTAAATTAGAGTACATTTTATGGATGAAACATGACACACTGTCAAAATTAAAATTTACATAGATAGTATTGGGTATGACCTCCGTAAGCATTAACCCAATCCTGGCAGTGCTGACTCACAGACCTGATCAGCCTCTGAATAGACTGCTGTGGGATGCTCTACTATTTGTCCTATACAGCATTAACAAGCTGGCAAAGGTTGGCTGGTTGCAGTTGTCTCCTGTTGATGGCAGTGATGAGCTTGTCCCAAAGCTATTGTATTGGAGTCAGGGCAGCAGAAAAAGCTGGCCACAGTGAGATCTCAACATTATTTTCTCTGAGTTGTGCCAGTATAATCCTAGCATTTTTGTGATTGTTCTCCTGGAGCAGGATCCAGGCCTGTCCTTGCCTGGTTTCTCTTAGATGTTGCTAAACCACAATATTTTATTCTCCAGGCAGTTACTCTCACTGACAGGCTGTATTCAGATGATCTTCATAATCCAGATGGGGCATAGCCCAATCTTTTTCTATTCTTCCTTAATTAAAATCATATCTTACTGAAATAGTTCAATCACAATACAGAATCACTTTACTTGGTCTCTGTTTTTTGTTTTGCCGAAGTTTTCTGCATTGTGTATGAGACCAATGACGCAAATCAGTTGTATTTTCATTGTGTATCAGTATATGAATAAAAAAGAATCACCGGTAGATATATAATAAAAGATATAAGATAATTTAGCGTATTTCTTCGTTGGTCTGTTAGGTACTTTCTCATGAACAGCAAGCATTTTTTGGAAGAAAAACCTTTATGCATTCATCTTTTTTTCTTTTTAATAGAACAAGCCAAGAAGCATTCTAAGGATAGGAATCCATTCCCTTGGCTCAGCCCTTTGGGGTGATGACATCTGTTATAAGGAGAGCCCACACTATGCCCATAGTCTTACGACATTCCTGTATAGCCTTCGTGCCCTCCTCAGAGGATCGCTCTCTGTTTGCATGGTGACAGTGCCTTCACACCTCATCCAGGTGAGCTATTCAATTAGTACCATTTTCATTATCTTGGAAAGGCTAAATGGAATAGAATTGTAAAAACAACCATGGGGAAAACAACTATAGGCTATGAAAAACTATGAGGTTTGGGGAGCAATTAATTAGCAGTTGAATATTTTGTTAATTGTTAAATGCTCTTCATCTGCATTAAATATATGTAAACATCTAGATGTAAAATGTATGCATCATAAAACTTTACGAATGTACTGTCCATAATGAAGAAAAGGCCAAAGGGATATTGATGGGAAAGTTTCTTAGAGCAAGAACTCTGGATTTAAATTCTGGCAGGTTTAAGTGGAAAAACCTCAAAAATTGAATACATTCTGGTAGCCTGAAAGCTACTGAGGGAGCGACTTCTGCTAATGATATTTGGCATGTAACTTAATGAGGCGCAATTAATTCATGATATTGACCATCATGAGCTGATTATTTATTATTTTATTAATTTATTGTTAAATTAAATTAAATTTGGCTGCCTGACGTACACCCAATTGAGCTTGCCTGAAAATAAGTGTTTTGACTAAGCGTCTTATTGTAGCAATTTTCAGATTTTACTTCAAGCAAGGCTGTTAATGACCACTTATTAAAGGATTGAAATGAAAGTCCTTCTTAGTTTATCTTTGCTTAGCCTTGCAGATTATGCTGAATTATGTGACCTTAGGGACAAATACAGTTGTTGCCGTATATGAAAGGAGACGCTGTTTAAAGTATACTGGATTTAATATGTGCATAAACTCTCAAATTCGGATTTTATTTTAATCCATATCAGAGGAACAGATGCAGCCCTTCAGACTCCATGTTGGTTATCTTTTTAGTGTGACCTCATTTTGAGTCAGCCAGCCAGGAGCCCGTGAGGCCTAAGAAAACGCGAGTGTTGTCCACAGTCAAAACGGTTTACATTTTTAATAAGCGGTGCGGCCATCACTTCCTTCCCATTGTGCCTCCAAAGACTCCTCTTCCACGCAGCAAGCCGCTCTCCCTGCCAAACTGCAGAATATGTTCCAGTAAATCCATTAAAAAAAATGGTTAAACTTCGAGCCGCAGCAGTTCAAGAGAAGACTGCCGAGTGAACTGTCATTAAGAGTTGCTGAGCTGAGCTGTGGAGGGCTTTTCCGGCGGCCTGTGTTACACTTTTCCCAGGGCCCCCGCTGTGCAGTTGTTCCACTCGCCAAGAAGCCTGTTAAAGAGTCCCCCAGAGCCTCTGTAAAGCCCTCCATGTTAATAGTTAATTGGAGAGGATGGCAAAATGAGAGGACAACCGGGCATGTGGGCTCAGAGGACGGACCTGTACATTTAATGACAGCAGCTGTTCACATTGTTAAACAACTCTTGTTTTTTTTTTTGGGGGGGGGGATTTATGCAGATCAAAAGAAGCAATAACTGAAAGGGGAGTTGGGAAACATTCATAATATTATGTAGCACTTCTGAGAACGGTTCTCTTGTTTGGTGTTTAATTATCATTGCATGCAGTCTGATTTTTTTATCCCACCTTTTTAGCCCTTTTAACTATCTTAGATCTTTTAATCCTTTTTATGAGAATTATGTTGTCTGTTTTTCATGAGACAGATTCAAATGTGAATTCTTCTCTTGCAAGAAAGGAGTTTATTATGAACTCCTCACCATTATTAACCAGTACAGCAGGAGCAAGCACAACTTCATAATTCACATAGCTTCACAAACAGAGAAATTTTTTTTAAAAAAATAACATCATTGGGCTTCTGTTAGCAGCCATTGTGAACATATGCCTTTGGGAAATTATTTGTCTAATGAAAAGTCAGTAAGAATAAAGCTTATGTAAGTATTTCTCATGAGGGCTAATGAGTTTCCATTCAATGTGTTATTTTCGTTATTCCATTTGATATGTTTAAATATTAAATCGCTTGCAATATTAATGTACTGGTGCTCAGACTATCCACTAAAAAGGACTGTATGTGAAAAGGTATTTTAAAGAATATATTTTTAATTTGTTTCATGCACTTGTGAGCACTGTTGACAATTGATCATTAACTCTCCCTAATTACTCTGCACTCCACAGAAAATAAATCAAGTGAATTCAGATCTGCTTTTAAGTCCTGGCAATTTAGTTTGTTTGGAGTCAGACTGAGGCCACTTAATGATAGACCAAGGAAATGCCACTAAATGTAAGCTGTGGGGTTTTCTGTGCATGTTATCCTTATGGAGAGAGCAGTCTATTTTCAGTTTACAATTGAGGATGGCATAGCTGACTGTCCATAAGCTGAATATTGAATCTGGTTTAACTTAGGTGTTCAATGCAACATTATGTGCTACCTATTTCAATGCTGCTGATTCAGCATGAATATGAATTGCCCTTTTCTCTTGTTTAATCACTTGCTGACTTTCTTTTTTGTTTATTCTGAATGTTATTCAGGTATCAGTGGTGATTTCTCTGGGTGTTTCACATTTCATGGGCCAATACATCTGATTATTATTATTATTATTATAACTCCTCAGTACATCAAAGGTGCCCAGCAGCTTCATTCACCATTCTGTGCTCCTTTTTTATTTCTCTAAGTGTGAGCTGCCCCCATACCGCAAGCCTTCTCTCTCTATTTTCCTCGTCTGAGGCCCCCATTCTGGTGCGGGGTCAGTGAGAGCTCTCCTCACAGTGTGGAGGTAGAGTCATCTGTTAAGGCATATGGAAGCTTTGGCTACTGAAGGAGGCAGTCTGTGGACAGCCCAGAGTCCAAACATAGGCACAACTGTTCTATAAGCAGAAGGCAGGGATCCCCTGTATTCACCCCATTCTGAGAAAATTATGACGTTGTTAAAAACAGATGCCTGTTTATGTCTTAGCACTTTAATTCCTGCTCATATGATAAACCCCTTTAATTAGCAAAACCTGAATTTTAATATCCTCATGGAGATGAACGGCATATGAAATGGCAATTATTTTTAAATTGTTCCTTATATATTCAATTAGCTGTTGTCTGTAAACGAAAAAGCAACAGCGCCTGAGATAAAAAAAATTAGATTGAGAAATCTCAAAACCTGTGCATTAAGTGTTTACCAGACTTTCTGTGTATTTTCATCAGAAACAGTATTCCTTTTTCAAATTCAATCGGAAATCAAAGCTTAATTGAAAAATAGATGCAGTTTTGTGTGCTAATTTGATAACAAAAAATAAATGGATAAATTAGCCGTTTAACTCTTTCCCCGTTGAAGACAATGAAGAATTAAAAGCACTGTGCCATAAATGTACTGCCTTCTATTAATTTTTAATTAGTCCGACAAACCGCACTGTGTGTTGAAAGCTTCCACAGAGATGTTAGTGCCACAATTGACCTTAAAGTTTAATAATAACTCACTCATGAAGCAAGTGCCTCTTCAGCATAGTTGAGCCCACTGCAAAGAAGTCCTGTGAGATTTAAAAACCGCAAACCAAATGGCAGTCGAGGGTTCCTGGGATGGAGCCTTCTGGAAAGCTTGGAGCTGGAGTAGCTTTGCAGCCAGGTTTTAGATGAGAACAGTGGGGGAAAAGAGCTGATCCATCCTGCTCTGGGAGATGCTGGTTACTGGCCAAAAACCTAGTAACAGAAGTCTGCTTACTTTCTAAAGCAGAAGGCACCACCAATTTAAACAGTTCTGAGAATGCTACGAGCAAAAACTGAATCATTTTAATCCTTTGAGATTTTCTTAATATGCTACAGTATATATAGGTTTATCCCAGGTTGACGTTTTTAATATAAACAGTGCTTTAGTGTCTTCTGTATTCCCCAAGATGTTTAATTCATACTTTATATGAAAGATGTCATTTTCTTTGATATTTAGCTAATTGATCTGAAATATAGACTACAGGATAAGTTCAACTGAGCTGGTTTTACTTCATTTCACTTTTCTTTTGAATTATTCATAGTAGTTTTTAGAAGCAAGACTCTTTATCACCAAATATGTTTAATCTCTTCATGTTTTAAGGTTGTTTTCCTCCTTTAAACCTTGATCACACTCAACGCTCTACTCAACCTGTGCCATGTGCTAAGCGTTGCTGGGGCAGGAATAAATAAAGGCAAAATTCAGAATTTGGTGTACATAAACAAAGATGCCTGAGGTGTTCAGTAATAAAAAAAAACAGAGCTTGACTGAAGACATATTAATGTATAAAAGTAGGACAAAAACATTTCACTATGAAAATTGTATAAGGGTGCTGCAACAAACATAGAAAGAGACATGTGAAATATTTAAAACCCAGCTGATAAATAATGCAGGGAAGTTAGTCATGTGTTAAAAGTAAAGCAGGTGAGAGCCTAGCCAGCAGAGGGAGTACTCTTCTGTCTTCCACTTTGATCCCATCACTTTCCCACCTGCCTCTCTTCTTTCCCAGCCAGTCTTCCATCTGGACCTGGGTCTGCCTGTCTGCTCCTCCTGACAGCCTGTAATTTTCACTGTACTACAGGATTAGGCTAAGTAGATTTAAATCTCTAGCAGCATCAACAGTGGAATGCTCATGTTGAATTGTAGTTTATCTTACTATTTTGAATCTGATCTTGTATCTCTATGTAGTACTTTCCCAGATTCACAAATCTAACACACATTTGCTGGCTTGTGTATTTACAGTGTGTGCCTTACATACATTAAACAGCACACTCATGAGTGTGATTCCCTTTTGTTTTTGGTGTTATTTTTCAAAAGAGGAGTAAGACAATGTGTAAGTTTTACAGGCCTGAGTACTGGTGAATGTTTCATCTGAACGCCTAACAAAGATGATGAATAGATGCAGAACAGCATAATAAATAATATTCTCGTTTACTACAGAAAAAAAAGATTTATTATGTGCTATGAAGACGCACAGGCCATCTGAAGCCAGCTTTGTAAATATTTGTTTCTGGGCCACCCTTGCCAAATATGTGGGTTCTGCTTGACTGTGATGCTCTTGGTCAGGCTGCAGCCACAAGTTACGAATCAGCAGTTGATGGACGTGCATGTATTGGACCTGATCATTAAGTGAACTAATCTTCACTGTGCACAAGATTAGATCCTCTTTTATGACTGACAAAATGTGCAGTTCCTTATGTCTGAACCAAGGAGAGAGCAAACCAGAGGAAAGCCTCACTGATTCTAGTACCAACTTGATTTTATTTGTTCAAATTATGTGACCAGAAAATTAATTACTCAGTGTTGTGCCAAATGCACACTTAGAAACATGTATATAATTTTTGCACCTTGTTGTTTTTGGCTGTGGTATCATAAAGTAGAGTTTTACTGTGGGTGTTCTTTTTTTTCCCACTTCACGCCTAATGCTCAGATAATGGTGACCTCATTTAATTTTATTGCTGACAGCCCAGAGATGCGATTTTAGGAGTATTTTAATTACTGGTGTTCTACTTAAGCATGCATTTTTCCCTTCCATGTTTTACAGAACAAAGCAATTATGAGTCGTGTAACGAAGCTGTGCGACACGGTGATCAGTCTTGAATCATTCAGAGGCTCCAAGAGGGAAACCAACCCACTGTACAAGGAATATCACGGTAAGTTTGCAACTCTCCTCAAACGCAAAGCGGTTGCCTGCTCTGGATTTTGGGTACTCCTCTGCTGACCTCTAATTGGTTTTGTCTTCCAGGGAAAAAAAAAAGTTGTGCTGTAATTGATTTAGTTTCAGGATCTGCATTTTTTAAAATGCTTCCCCTCCACCACCTTTCTTTCTGCTTTCCCCTCCCTCTCCAGCCATTCAGCAGTGGATTGGGCTGTTCCTGTACAAAAAGTGCATTAGGGCTAAGAAGGAAACATGGCAACTCCTCGCATGTTGTCAAGACAGATTAGCAAGACATGACTCAATCAGACGTGCATCTTAGCAGACGGGCTTTGGGGAATTCAGATGCTGAGGACGCCTAGTG
This sequence comes from Atractosteus spatula, assembly GCF_055471065.1. Classification (NCBI taxonomy): domain Eukaryota; kingdom Metazoa; phylum Chordata; class Actinopteri; order Semionotiformes; family Lepisosteidae; genus Atractosteus; species Atractosteus spatula. The sequence continues at coordinate 9,943,222 of NC_142721.1, read as the reverse complement.
TTCATCTGGCCCGTGGGCTAAAAAAGTCAGGAAATCAATATTGTAATGATATTGAACTGCACAACTCAATATTGTTTAAATTTAACAGTGATAAAGGTATTAAACTAGAAAGTTATTCAGAGGATGGGAATGGAATAAAAAGTCTGTTTACTGCTATAGACCCTACTGCATGCCACATTACTTTTTGTTGCAGATTATAAAGGTCATTTAAAGCACGATGGATATTTTTAGCCCTTGATTTTTTAAAAAAAAACATTTATATTCTCTTGAAAGAAAGGGTGTGTAACATAAATTTAAATGTTTTTCCATATTTTAAAATCCAATTACATTTTGTTCATACTCCACAACCTATATTATTTCATATTTAACCATTTTTAGAGTGACCTTGAAACTTCTTATGTGTTCTTAAAAATGTAAATACAATCCTAATTATAAATTCATAAATATGCAATAGGTAATAAAAAAATAATGTATTGATTTTTGTAGCTTTGTGTCTCTTGCCCTCACCACTCCCCTTGCAGTTATTATAAATTCCTATCCATCTACGTGCATAACACTGGAGGGTTTTGACTTGCAGTATTAAGTTTTTTACCAAAATGCACGTAACTATTTTCTTTTTTTATTTGTTTACACACTCTCTAGTTTATCATGCATCAAAATCAAAATGAAATCAAAATATCCTTAGTGTTTAATACATATGATTTAAGGTTCTTATGCAGTAAAGTTTTCTTTTTTTCTCTACCATAGTACTTAGTCTGTATTAAACATGCCAACTTCCTTGTCAGAAAAAATCAGCTTGGATTAAATCTCATGGTGCACAGAGCTGGCAGGATACTTTAGTAGCAGACAACAGTCATATCCAGGTCTTCTCTTCAAATACACATCTGCTTTGGGTTTTTCCCCTTTCTTTTTCACAGACCACTAGGTTGCTTTTTAAAAGCTTTTTGATATTTAAGACAGAGTGGTAGATTTCTAGCTTGTCCTAATAGCACTGTGATCACTGCCTCAGTTATGCTTTCTACCCGGCGATCTGTGTTTTGGTAGCTGCCCACTGGTGCAGTTAATAAAATAAAGATCACTCAGCAATGCTGTGGGCAGCATGCAAGGTGATAGCCATATTTGCTTACAGTAAATACAAGAGAAAATAACACACAAACATGCAGCGGTTGTGACAAGTAAAGAGATCCCTTTTTATATCTCCACTCCTGTACCCAAACGCAATTAGTTTTCCTTCTACAAGAATTGTTGTTTATCTTGTTCTGCTTCATTACTTGAACATAATCACAACATTTGCTTCATTGCTTCAAGTGTTGAACTCTGGCTCACAAAGGGATGGGGGGGGGCGGCGGCTGAGGGACTTTAAATTTAGAGAGTCCTCAAAAGTCAAGTTTACTCATTGGGCACTACAGTCTTACTGATTTGTCCTTAATTTCCCATTGCCTCCACAAGGTCTGCTGCATGTGAAGCAGATACCTCATCTCAATTGCCTGAGGTGTGAAGTTCCTGACACAAAGGACCTTGCTTTTAAATTAAAGAGAAAGCAATTCACTATTGAGGTAGGCTGACTTTATGTGCTACGCAGTACACACTGTTATTTTCATTTGTTTTATCAGATTTATGTTGGCTGGGTTTAGAAATGACAGTTTGCACTTTATACTATGAATTGTAAATTTAAAATCTCTGTTGCCTTGTTTCAGACGTAATTCCATACTGGTGCACAGCAACTTTGCCTTCCCATTACATTCAGTGATTAAATTCCCCTCATTTGAAGGAAATGCCATTTCAAAATTGTTGGATTTAGTAGTAGGTCGTCTCACCCAGCCAATGATTTACTTTAATTTTAAAAATAAAATAAAATTTAAACTAAATGGCTATAGTGGCTACCCTAATAAATGTGAATTTCTCTTCAGTTCATCACTTTGTATTTGCCAGAGAGATTGTTTACTCTTCTGTACAATTAAAAGTTTAGAAAAGATGGAATATTGGTGAACCTAGATTTTTTTATTTATTTAAAAATAAAAGTTTTTGAAATATATTTAATATATTTGCAGCTTACTAATAGTGCATAAATGAATGTGATATGAAAAGGATATTTTTGTAACTGAATGTTTAACCTGCTTTGCTGGATGCTGAATGCTAGCACTATATACATATTCTTTTATCAAAGATGCATCTACTAAGGAGAAACCCCTTTACAGCAGTCTCTTCACTGCACAGCATACTAGTGCAATGGTATTTTTGTCATCATAGGATACTATTGTATTTTTTCCATATAGGTAAGCCTTCTTTTATTATAGCATTAAGGTCTTAAAATAGTGGTTAAGCTTATGTGGGTGGCCATTCATAATTCAAAAAGAGATGTCTTTTGTGTATCTTTTGGAATGGCTGCTTTTACTGGACCTTTTTTTATTTTGCCGACAAGCAAGTGAATGCCACACAGTTACCCAATTAAACGCTATGTTTTAACAAGCCAAGCGGAAAAAAATGAATGACTGGAAAGGAAGATCCTTGGTGATGTGATAGTTATCTGTTCCTACAGTCTATGCAAAGTTTTTAATGAAACACATAAAACAAGTGGGCAGCACTGACAAATCATTTTACTTTATCTCTTTTCGAGTGGAAAGAATTTATGCAGGCCACTTGTCTTCACTGTTTGAAATAAGAATACCCACCCGCAAAATTAGCATACTTTTTACCCTTTCATCTGCTGCTGGTCAATTGGGTTGGCACTGCTTTGGTGTTTGGGACTTCACCCTCAAGTGACCACTCTGCCCTTGCTTTGACCCTCTGGCCTCTTTATCTGACCACTTGATTAAGCAACTTAAGTGTCTTCTCCTCCTTTGCGCTTCCCTGCTACTTGAGTCTTGCAGGCACCACCCTCCCCACACACACACACACACACAACTCCAGAACAATAAATCAACAAGAGCCCTATCAAGTGACAAATTAAGGTGCCCTCCTTCCAATTAATGGTCATTATTGGTCCTCATTATCTTATCACATTGAGTGAGGTTAATAGTTAATCAGGAAGCCAATTGTTCCATCAGGTCATCCTCTAAGGGGGAATGGAAAGTCTTTCGATTTGAATTCTCACCTCTTAATAGCTACTTAACAGTAGATTTATAAGGTCCATAAAAATCAAGGTGGTTATTGGCTACTGCCTTTAATTGCTCTTTGCAAAGCCCCATTGAAGTTGAAAGCCATTCAGCTGTTCATTTAAGACTGCATTATATGGCAGGAGCACAATGTGATTTTCTGTGTTGTTTTACCTGTTTGATGGTCATTTTGTGAGAGGATAAAAGGAGAGAAGAATACTCTTTGTATTTGGAGTTTTGCAAAGCTGCTAGGTAACCCATTCTTGTATTTAATACACAGCACACAGCAACCAATACAATACTTCAATGTAAAATATATAGTCCATGTAATCTTTTCTTTTCCTTTTGTTTTTTTCCATGTGTTTCCTGGTCATTTGTTTATAAGGTGAGAGTATTTTCATGCCTTTCTCAAAATGTTTTCCATTCTGTTCTGTCAACAGAATTGTACAGTAGATTGTAATTGTTTAATGCCCTTTTGTACTCTGCAATTTGTTAATACTTCAGCCTCTTAGTTACACTCCCAAGAGGGACATGCCCTGTCCAGGTTCACATTTCTATTCCTGCCGGAGGTGATGAGATACTTTTAAAGCAGAGATCCTTCTCAGGTTAGGCAGTCCTACCTTTTTTCTTAGGAAAAACAGAGAAAATGTCAGATATTACTCGTGGTTGCGTGTGATGTTTGCATGAGGGATTCCCCAAAATGAGTAAGCTTCAACAAGTGTTCCCATCAGTGTAGGGAAAGTTCCCTGTAGGCTCTTTTCAACTGTCACAAGTTAATCAGTAGAAGCCATTTTTTAACCCTACTCAATAATAGGTTTTAAATGTTCATTGCTGTTCATTACATTTTTTACAACTTTTTTGCTCTCAGTGTTATAACAAGTTTTAAACCACAAAGTCAGTCATATTATACAGTAGTATAATACAGAACCATCTACAGTATGTATTATTTACAAGAGGTCTCTGTCTTTACCTGATAATAGATAACAGATAAGTCTGTATTTCTAAGAAATTTCTAAGAAATTCTGTGCTAACATAGTTGTATACACATTTATACTTAAATTTGATTTACATATAAATGTATATGTAAGTTCACCAGATAGTACTATGTTATTAAAAGTATTATTTATCAAAAACTCTTATGATTATGTCTATTCCTTAGTGGGTTTTCAAGTTTTCATAATGTCTCAATTTCTAGAAACATAAAGGCAAAGTAATGTGTTCTGTGTCTAGACAGAAAGTTATACCTGAGAATGTGCTGGGTAAACATTAGAATGAGCTATACATTAGAATATTTAACAGGCTGTATTAATTTTACTATCATGTGAGAATTATTGATGAATCTGTTTGTATAGAGTCACTGATAATTGTTAAAGCATTATTTAAGCAGTGTGCACGCTTAAAAGTAGCAAAAAGGTTAGTTCTACACTGAAAAACACTAATGTTTTTGGCTGTGGAGCCTTCATCACATACCTGTTGAAGAATCCACAGCTGAAAGTTTTTTTTTTTACATTTTCAACATTGAATGTAGAATTAACACGTATGTTTTGATAACAAATACGTGTGTCCGTGTTCCATACACGTTGGAATATGCGAATGCCAATTTTTTTTTTGCTGCTTACATTTAGCTGATTTAATACTGGCTGTGCCCCTCAACCCCACCCCCCTACCCTTTCTTTAAATAAACTCCCCATATTCGTATGATGCTTTTCAAGAGTGTAGTATCCAAAAAAGTAAAATATTAAACTCTGTCTAATCCTATTTCTTTTTAACTTAGGAATCTTAATTAGAAGGAGATAAAAACCTCCATTTGACTAAATTATTGTCTTGAATCTGTAGCAAAAGGTATAATCCGCAATTGGGCCAATTAGCACACCCCGTAGTTAGGTCTCCTGAGACAAGCATCCTGATTAGAACTGACATCAGTCTAGTTCCCACTGCTGCTATGCCAGGTATGATGGTCAGACTTCAAAGAGCTCAAGGCATCAGCAGGGCAAGGTTTGGAGGCCAACTTTGGCCCGACTGCTAATCTCCCTGCTAAAACCACAGCGGTCCTCGCACAAAACGAGCTTGCACGACACAATCATGTGGTATTAGGGTTTGGGTTGAGTCATTGCCAATTGCCTTTGATTTTCTGATTGTTGACTAAAAGATGGCTACATAGCCAGACATATATTAAAACTCCACAGATTAAGTAAGCTGCCCAATAATTCAAAACATTTTGGTTGGTTCTTTTTTGTTAACATAAGCCTAGAAAGTCTCTCTTGGGATTCTTTAACTTAAAAAAAACAACTAAATATTTTTCCCCATCAGCATCACAGATGCCCTCTTGTTTTCCTTGGCCTGCTGTATGTTCCTAACATTGTTTTAAAGATCTTTTATTAGGTCTTGTCTAATTATTTAAAAATATTCAGCTTCATGCATGGCCACGATACACACGACTCTAGACATCATTACATTTTAAACATCAAGATGTGCTGTGATTGAAAACTTATTAAAAATCTCTATGTTAAAGATATTAAATATTCAAGCCCTACCTAATATCTGAAGGCATGGCTGTAGAATATTTGAACTCCTTACCTTCTGCAGAAAAAAATGCCCTATGGCGATGTAGCAGTTTGTTAATACTTAAAACTCACATCCAAACTGTCACGAGCAGCAGTAGACTCAGGGTCATGGAAAAGCCTGTGGCACTGTTTGAACGTCCTCTCAGCTGAAGTGTTAGCCGTAGATATGAGCAGCCCTTACTAAAGGGGTTGTAAAGGAATAGAGAAATTGCCTTCATATTAGTTAAGAGAATTTGGATTGTTGCTTTGAGGCTCAGCCATTCTTACTTAACCATACTGGAAAATTTCAAGGATTTTCTTATGCTGTTTCCATACTGCTCAGTGGCGATATCTGAAATATAGAAATGCCCTATTTCTGTATTTTTTATAATCGTTTGCTAGGCTTTGCTATTTACATATACCTAACTAGGAAATATATAACTATGAACGAATAATAGCATAAAGACCTTTATCTACTTTTTGTCTTCATCATACATAAACACCATGTAGAGAATTTCAAGGCACATGACTGAATCTGTCCCTTGGTTTCTAACTCACATGCATGTGGTTCTTGTTCTAGCTTTGTTAACCTGAATCTCACTTCCAGGTAAGAAGGTGCTAAAAATGTAATTGTGGCCCAGAGAAAATCACAAAATGGGTCCCCGATATCAGTTGTTTAAATGTAAAGGTTTTTGGTGAGTTTTCACAACAATTTCCAAAGAAGCTCTAATCTCCCAAAGATTTCCAAAAGGAAAAGATATGTATAGTCTCCTGCTGGTGTGATTACATAAGCACTCTGTCTTGTAATATTCTGATTGGCTAATGCTTTATAGTATATTGACATGTTTCCATTCCGAGAACAGCCTACAGCACCCTGGGTATTATTCCAAATGATAGAAGCTGCCATCTTGCTAATTTTCCCTTGGGCTGCTCAAGGCCTGTTTACTTGGCATTCATTTTACATGTTTCAGCTGAGTTTAGACTGGCCACAGTGCAACCCTCTTATTACTTCGTTTGACAGGGTAGATACAATCAAATTCTTAACAAGTTACTTGTCATCTGAAGGCCACACAAACTGAGTAATAATGTAAAAATTCAGTAAAATTGCCTGATAAACATAAAGCTGCAGGAATTTTAGTGACTAAGCATTTATTATTCCATCAAAGTTTGAAGCCCAGTTAAGAATTGAAAGAAAGGTAAAAGCACATTTCTGTCAGAAGGCACGCTCTGCTGTAAATTAGTACTGACAACAGGGTTTGCCGCTAATTGACACCAAATGAAAATGAGGAACATTGTTCAATGAGGAATATTGTTCGGGGTTATTTTTATTTTATAAGGGCGCTTGCCCATATTAGACTTGAATTTTAAATAAATTTGATATGACATTTTTAGGTACTATCATTATTTCAGTCCTATTGTCAGAGTAGGTGTTTTTAAAAGATTCCTGATATAGGAATAATTTAACTAATTCTGTTAAATGAAGTGAACTTGTGTACTCTATCAGAACTCCTACATATGTTTGTGCTTGTTTTATGTGTTATTGGTCCCTAAGTCTCCATTTCTATAGTGCTGTATCCATGTTTCCATTCTATTAACTAAAGAATGCCTGGACCAATGTTGACACACTTCCTGTAAACTGAACTGTGGGGTTTAGAGTAGTTTAATTAAATACAATTAAGTAAACAACTTAATGTTATTACTTAGTCTTCTCAATAATTGTTATGATTTTAACTCAAATGTTAACTAGAATGTTGTACAACAATTTTGATTGCATTACCTATGGATTCAAGGTGTGGTTTTATCTTGTGAGGAGTACACAACCACACATTGCCTAGAAAATGTTTAGCTTTAGCAATGAAGAGATGATAAGTCGCAGGAAATAAATTAGAATCAGAATTTAGCTATGTTTTTGTTTTCAAAACAAATATTTTTCCTGTTTTATTTAATAGTAATCTATACAGAAACCCGAATGCCTTAAACAAATTAGTTGTTTGAACTGTTCTCAATACTTTTTTTTCATTTTTTGTGTGTGAGGAAATATCTGTGCTTTTGTTTACATTGGCTATAGGCACAGTACAAAGTAGTTACAGTGGTCCAGAGGAGCACTGCAAAGTTCAGCCACTGCTTGATGAGTAGTCATTAACCATAATGCCTTGGGGGTGGAATTAACCCTTCACCCTGTTTGAACAGGTAGAATACAAAGTGTGAAGCCATGGGATTAGCAGTCTCCTGTCTGTTATTAGTTTTTACAGTGTCAGGCATTCACCTGCGTAGGTTGACAAAAAGTCAGTGAAGAATGTAAAAGGCATTCAATTAAACTGTACTTATGCACTCATCAGCTATGAGGTAAAAAGTCCTCAGGGAGGTCAAAGGTATCATTTAAAGATTAGCAGGTGTTGTACTTGAAAATTTGTACGAAATTTGTCTACGTTCTTTGCAAAAAAAACTTGCTAAGGTTTGTCGGACTAACTCTTCAGGCTTTTCTGTGTGTATAGATATGTGTTTGTTTTTTTCTTTTTAAATTAAGTTAAATGAATTTGTATTATTGTATCTGACACCATTTGTTAAAACATTGAGTTTTGGTGCAATTTGTGTTTTCTATTCCTTTTCAACTTTGCCAGAACAAAGTGAAAACTCTGAACGTGTAGTACTGCATGAAAAACAGCTGATATTAGGGATAGCTGTGTTTACATTTACCGTGGAACTGGGTTTTTGAGCTGTTTCCCAGTAAAACTGTTGTTGTTTTTCAGGAGAGATTTCTGAATTAATTCTGTCAGAACTTCTCACCGACCTCCTCGCTGCTGTAGTGTGCTCGCCAGTTCAGGTTCTTGTTACCTGGAATAGTGCTCTTCACTGAACTGTTTTGTCAGATGCTGTCAGGCCAACCTACTTTTATTAGAGAAAATATAACCTAAATCGTGTTGGCACCAGGCTGCCAGGCATGGGCAAGGGAAAAGGGACGATTTAAAATTTTGTGTCTTTGGATGTTAGAATGTTACTCCGTTACATTTCTCTCTGTAACAGTTCCAGTGTTGGGAGAATGCGCTTTAATGAATCGTCTTGATTTGTGTTACCTGTAAAAAGGTAGCTACTATTTCTAGAGTGTGTAAAAGGCAGATGAGTGGTTAAGTGATTTTCAGATCAGATGTACTTAATAGTTGATCCTCGAAGGCGTGAATCAGTTTGATAGAGCTTTCCTTCTAAATAAGACAGTCGTGAAATCACATTATGCTTTTGAGTTTCAAAGTGGGCCATCAGTTGAACTGACTTACATGATGTTGAAAGCATTTGGCTCATCTCTTTAATCAACTCCTTTATTATTGTGAACAGGTGAGTTTATGTGTGTTTACATCTGAGGTGAGCTACAACATAATTTCCATGTCTACTAGAACAGCTATCAAGGAATCAAAATTTTTAACAGTTCACAAGTGATCCAAATGGCAGCTGGGATTCGGAAGGTAAAAGTGATTGCTCTCTGCTTACGCCAAACTTTCATTTTAAAGAACGTTAGTTAACTATTCTATACATCTGTCAAGAGCCTCTTCTGAATAGCAGTTAGAATTGACTCTCTAAATTATACTTTCTGTGAATAATTCATCCATTTCCCCTCTGAACGTTACCTTGTTGTTTTGCAGAAGGATGCTTATAATCGGCGTGGTACTGACGTCTCACGCAAACATAGCCTACACTGTGGATTCAGCAAAGCAAATTATTCAGAAACTACATCAAATAATCATTCATAATTTAAAGGTTTTATTTCAAGTGGTTATGTGGCCCTGCACTAAAGTTTTATTGCATTTCCTTCCTGCGTCATGGAGAACATCAAACTCCAGAGAGTTTAAACCTTATTCATTTGGAAATTAGAATTTAAATTTTGGATGGTTTGGATGGTTCCTGTTGCCATTCAAAATAAAAACTTTAGCCTTTTCTGTCAGTGCACAAGGTCAAAGATGACATTTAAAATATCTACCTGCATTTCAGCCCTTGGTTACATTTTGAATTCATCAATAAAGCTCCTGAAGTGTGTGTAACAAAGCCAGATTAACACAATTAAAGGTCACTGGTAAATGTTGTAGGGACTCAGTCACTCGTAGGATCTTTGTTAAGGGTCAGTGCTACAGCTTAAAATGCATTGGCCTTTACCAGATAGTAAACACATGGGTCACCTCTTTCGATATTTACCATACGAATTTATCCATGGAACTGAAAACCATTGTGTTTTGGATAGTAGTTACAATGACTTTTGAAAGCCAATTGGCCTTTAAGACTTAAACATACATGTGTTTCCCCACCATTTTCATCAAACCAAAAGGGTGGCTTTGAAGGCTTCTCTAGTGAGCTTAATTCAAAGGTCTGGATTTTGGGTGTTCTTCGTGGAATATCAACTTTTAGGAGGATTGTTTGGTGCCGGTTTCCGATTCATTTGCTTGCAGTGTCCATTTATTTAATTTTTAAGAACATTTAAGCAGAAAACATTCTTATTTTGAATATCACATGGTCATTGAGTGAACTTTCCTTTATATACTGGGTCGTCAGTAAGACAAACATAAATATGCTTCACTGGCATAATTAGAATGACATCAGTTCACTGAATTTATTTGCACTGTGTCTAATGCAGGTGAAAACTTTTTTCACTGTCCTAGTTTTATTAAAATAATAGTTGCCTTCATCGTGGTCTTATGTGAAACTGTTCATCCTTCGATTTCTGAAGAATGGCACTGGTGATAATGCTTTTTGTTGATGGAATATTTTATTTTTTCCAGATGCATTTTAGGAACTAGTGCTTTTATTTCGTTTTAGTACACGCCTTCTGTTGGATTATTTATATTTTCCTTTGTTTTGTGGGTTGAGTTTGATGTAAGTTTGTTTTTCTTCTTTGTGTAATGCGATTCGAAGGTCTTGCAGAATCAGTTGAAACCTAAAATTTTCCAAAACCTCTTAATTCCTTTTTCTTATCCTTTGTTTTATAAAGCGGAAAGATAATCCTACTGTCACTTTTATGAATCACATGGAACGGTATGCCCCACCAGTGCAAATTCCAGGCATTCTGTGTATCTGTTACAGAATCCCATGATCCTTGAGAGGAGGGTTACTCATGTGTATGTGTACATTTACACATTGATGCACATTTGCAGGCAGAATCAACTTTGCCTGGTGTATTCGTATGTGAATATGATATAAAAACGAGGTAATATAATGTGGATTGTGCTTTAGTCTGAATATTATGCTCCATGTCCTCAAATTAAAGCAAGTAAGAGACATTGCTGGGGAGCTGTCTTAATTAACTGTGATGGTCTAAAAGGAGGAATTTTGATCCACTTCACAAAAGTGCCATAGCCAGAAGCTGTTTCTACTTTGTCCCTCCTGGCATCTGTGCTAAAAATAACTTTCCCACAGCTTTCACTGCAGTGTTGTTTTTTTGGGGGGGGGTCGGAGGGGGATGGGTGTTTTGTGTATTGACTGCTTTTAAAATTCATTTTGCAGAATCAAAAATAATTCAAATCAATGTGATGGACTTCCCCATTATCGTGTTAATGCAAGTGCAGCTTGTGTTCAAGAGACAAGCTCAAGATGTTAAATAGTGGTATTTCAATAATTTACTTGTTTATTTTCTCTCCTGCAGATAAAGTTGGAAAAGTATGGAATCATAATTAAATTCTACTTTTTCTAATTTACTGGGGTTTATTTTTACATAATGTATTTTGATATCTTTGATATCAACGGCAAGTTTGACTCAAGGAAGTACATGAATTAGTGGTCTCAGTGTGGTAAACAAACATGTTGCTTTTGATATTAAATCTGCTGCACCATGTCATTAGACGCCTCCCTGTAACAACAGTACATTTTTCACTCCAAAATGCAGGCTGCTCCAAAGTGCTTTTTAAATACAGAGTGAACTGCTTACAACTAATTAAGTTTAGCAAAGGTGGCATCAACACGTTGAAAGACCAAATTGAACTTAATACTAAATAACTAATAATAAAAAGAAAAAAAGTGTGTAGATTCTAGATGCCTATGACTTTGTTAATGTTCAATACTTACCAAAAATAGTTAAAATTGTTCTAAAAGAGGATGTTATTTTAATTAGTAAAAAAATCAGTACTGGCTTTTTCTCCTTGATTGTAAATCACATCACGTCAGGTTTTATACAGGTGTTACCACTTTTTAATCTTTCTGTATAGGCTATTGATTTTGCTCAATTTGTACTTTAGATTTTTGTTTACATTAGATGCTTAAAATTAATGCTGTCAAATTTTATAGCTTGTTAAAAAGCTGGAGACCCCTTGACAATTAAATTATTCTTTCTAAAGTTTCCAGAAAGAACAAATGCTCTCACGTTTTTTTCAAGGTAATAGAGTGTGTGATAATGAAAACAATCCACACAGATAGTCTTATCTGTGAAGTGTCATAGAGATGTGTCTGGGCACAGATAATGTGTATTGATTACCGGAGAATGTACTTTATTGTTATAAACAGATTATTCACAGGCAAAAAATAAAGAGTAATGCTGCTTCAAAAAAGGTTGTGTAAGTAGTTCCGCCTTCTATTTTGTAAGAGATTTTATGGTCCCTTTGTAAATTGAGGATGATTTTAAATGTGTTCCTTAGATAAACTTTCCCATTGTCATTAATGAGGATGGATAATACTGAGTGACAAGTGCATTAGGAATGGGAAAAAAGAGCTGTTAAATTTGTCAAAGCAGATCATTTCAAGCAGTAAAACTTTAGGCCTTTTTTGGTGTATTTTTATTCTAGTGAAACTGTAGCCCAGAACCATTAAATATGTGCAGAACTAAAGCAGACAAATATGATACTCCTGGCTGCCTATTGTTCTTATTGTCCTAACAGACAACTATGCACTTAAAAAGACATTAACCTTCTGGCATCATTTTGTTGGGTTTTTTTGTCAGACTTCTCTGTATTTTCAGCAGTTGGCATTTTTCAATTTGGCTTTCTAATACATTATCTTTGTTTTGCAAAGATGTTTTCTAAACATTGGGGTACAAAAATGAATTCCCAAATCAAACCTCTTGAATTACCACTGGCATCATCAAGATGAAATAACTTTCTCTTTCACAGTTAGAATACTCATTACATCACCCAAATGATTTTCGAGGAACAGAAAGTGCGTTCATAATGTGTTGTTGTCTACTTTTAAGTTCTGAATTATTACAATGCAGATTTTGTGTGAAACTGTATTTTATGTGTAAGGATACAGTTCTTAAAATCTGTGTGCGTAATGCATTAGACAAAATTTGATATGATTAGCCTTTATAAGTCTAGCAAAAGTTTTAAAAAATTTAAAACTAGAGCACTAACTTATCTTTTATTGAGTATAATACACAGTATTTACAGATATAAACCTGTTTATGTAAGGTTAAATATTAAACATTAATAGCAAACATGTATTTTTTATCAATGATAAAAATTAATATTTAAGCATTCCTTCCATGGAACATGGGGCTTTTAAATAACCCCTTTTCTGTTGAAAGGGTGTGTAAAACTCTCTGAAAATGTAGGATTAAAAAGCATTTAATTTCTTTAAGTAAATCAGTATACTCAAAAAGTGTGTATCCGTCCTTTCTAATAAAGCTTGACAATATAAAGCTGAAGAGAAAAAAATGGGACACTGATGCAATTTACATTCCCTCTAAAATTACATTTCTCTTTAGAGAGCTTTTAAAAATTAATCACAAGTATTCAACATTTATGAATTTTCCTAGTGTTTGAAATCTCTCCGAACTACAACATGCCTATCAATTTCCATTTTGAACATGCAATTGGTCACTTTTTCGAACTTGATTCATCTCGCCTGGCCGCCAACCAGATTGTGTCTGTGTATGCCTTCTTGACACTAATAACGACTGAGTTTCTGTTCGTTTGCGTGCAAGATTTCCCAAGCGGCAGTTTGGGGCTGGGATAAACTATCTATCATGATTGCATACAACTAATCTGTCTCATCCAAACCGTCCAGTGATTGTTATTGCCTTTGACAATTCACCTCTCCTTGGTATGCCTGTGGTACGCATAGCTGCAGCCCATCCCCGGAAGGCCTGAGTGGCTTCTCCATATGCTGAGAAGGGATTCTTTTTATTTTTGTCAGGAGACCTTTACAAAAGAAAAAAAAAAGATAGAATCTTCCTTCCTTCTCCGCCCCCTGGATCAGCAATCCCTTTCCCCACTTTCGTGGTGTTTTTTTATCTAAACTTCCTGTACTAAATTACTGTGGGTGGCAAAACATAGCCTTGTTCATTACCTTTAGCCTTTTAAACCATTCATATTTACCATTCAGTAATATCGTTGGTTTTTTTTTAATTTTGTGGTACTCTAATACAGAGCATGATGTGATGTGATACTTTTTTTATTTTGGATAGAAAGGAACCTATTCTGGACATTGTTGAGAATGATAATTCTGTGAATTACACCATAAACTTTCTTTTTTTTGGGGGGGGTAGGGGGTGAGGCTGAGTGGGTCATGCCTCTACATTGTGTAAGACCCATTGGAGAAAGAGATATGAAGGGTCACACCCTTAAACTATAAAACGGCATTCACATAATGTAAATGATTCTGGACCATCCTAATGTTTTTTGACAATGTTTTTATTAACTAATAAACAATGTAGACACATGTTCTAGCAGTATGTAAAATGTGCAAACTGTACTAAACGTTTAAATATTTCGCGTCAGGAAATATGAATTGGAAAATCTTCTGAAAGAATTAAATGAATTTTCTTGCTCCCCCTTACATGTGGATAAATCATAAATAATGCAAATTCCTCATTCTCATCAAAGATCTTGAAACTTTTTCTCTTTTTATAAAGAAACATATAATGGACTGGACATTTTTTACTTTGCTCATGAGGTGAATTATCAAACTGAACAAGTTAAAATACATGTTTATCCTTTACAACAATATGCTCATTGTAGAATCTGTATTGTAATAAAATTGTTATCATGTAATTACTGTAATCAGATCATGGAAGGTTTTCAATTGAGTAGGCAGAAAAAACTGCATTTAAATAAGCTGAAAATTGCTGGGACATTTTTACTGTTAAACCACTTTTTTTTCTTCATACCTGATGCTGCCTGTCTAAACAAATTACTATACTAGTGTGAACTAGAAGGTATGAGGAGCTAAGTCACAGGATTTTAATAGACGTTATAGTGTTAAATGGCACTTGCGAACAGAAAATACAGGAAGACGTTAATAATAGAACGCTAGTGTTTTTTATTTAAAAGCTATGGCGAATATTTTAATTACAGATATGTATTAAGTACAGAATGCCATGCCACCTTCCATTTATTGTGATACCTTCCCTGTTTTGCTAGAGCTTAACCTTTACAGGCTAAATGGTCAGTCTAGACATTTGTCTTCATTTCCGACTGCAGTTTTCATCTTCTGTGGCTTTGTTGATGACATAACTTCCATAAAGTTTTGGTTCTTGAAAATTGCATGATAGAATGCCTGCCAAAGCATGCAAACCTCAAAAGACATTAAACATTAAAAAGATGCCTTTGCTATTCAGTGCAATTTAATGGTGTTCTTTATTAAAAAGGTAATTCAGTTGTTGTTGTTTTTTTTAAGTTCTACAGTAGGTAAGACAGAAGACCTTTACAAAACATTTAATGAATATTAAGTTCAAAGGAGAAATTCTTCAGAATATTGCAGGAATTAATATCCAGTGTTACTCCTGTGAGTCGCTTACCTGAGACACTGCAAAATTTGGTTTCTTTAAAAAAAAAGGTAAAACTATTTACTACAAATGAATAACAAATAGTAATAATTTTCTTTTAGTTATTGTTCTGTCCTAAATTGTTTTACCTGCATTCACCCATTTAGCAACATTTGAACTTCATGATTTCTCTTCCTAGTAAAATTTTACGGAACTTCAGTGCCAGTAAATACTCAAGGTTCTTTACTGTAGTGGGTTATATTATTAGTCATAATAGTCCAAGATAATATTATCAGATCAAGTCCAGGTTCTCTGTTGTGCATTTATGTATTTCTATACAGTTGTTTTAAAAAGCTTTACTCGTGCAGTACATATTTATAAATACGTATATTCTTACTGTTTTACTGTAAATCTTTTAACAAAGTTATCCCACATTTACATTTTTCCCCATATTCTAAGCGCAAGAGATCTCACCTGCAGAAAGCACAGCTTCAAGCACACTTCTTTTGTCGAAACTTAGACACTTGAAATTTGACTTCAAAGAAATCAAAAATACTTTTACATAAAAATCATCGTCCGAGTCAGCTGAATATTAAAATCCTGAGTTTACCATATGGAAAACAGCATTAGCTTTGTGAAAATACTAGATTGACTAATGCATCCTTCTGAATTTCTGCTTTGTATCCTGTTCTTGACATTCCTAACATGCACAGTTTCATAGTGCCACTTGTGAAGTTCTGCACTGTGGTCAGGATATCCTTACATTGATGCCCATTTGGCATGCTGGAGTAAACTCATCTCGCTTCACTGTTAATTGGAAACATGAGGGGATTCATGCGAGGCACGAGCAGTTCAGCATGTAAACCCTTCAAACCACAGCCACGATTGTCAGTGCCTGTACAGCACAGAGGAACTTATTAAACGTCATCTGTCATATTCTCACATCTCTTGTTTAAGTCAATAAAAACTGTGAAAAGTGTTTTAGGAATCTGGCATTTACCTTTGGTCACAAAGCAGGCAGTTTGATTATTGATTTTAATTTTAGACAGCCATTGGCATGATGGCAGTTCTCTAGGGAGAGCAGTCTGGAGCACGAGCCTGGAAATACACTACACTAAGCAGATCTCATCATGCAAACAGAAGCAGATTTATATCGAATGATTTCTTAGACACAAGGCAGGTTGTCTTGATATGTATCGGTGAAGTTTTTACATAAAAGTTTTTCTCACACCACCTTTCAGTGGTATTCCTAACCTCCAAGTAGCTCCACTGATCACTGGATTGTGCCTTAGTTTAATATACTAGGCTTAAACACTTTTCCAGTGCTAACAGCTTGCTCTCTGCTTAACTCAGACCAAGCTCTCTTCCTGTATCACTGCAACAGTTTGCCTGTGTAGCCTAAGTGAATACCATACCTGAAGCTGCTATTTTACATGTGTTTTAGTTCATTCAAACTTAGCACTCTCGCCACATTACAAAACCTTAATGTTAATGTTAACTTAATACATTATGTTGTGCATATGTTTTAAGTGGAAATGATTTATACACATTATTCGAGTGTCAATATGTTGCAAAATCCCAAGATGACAAGTAAACATTGCAGTAGAATTGTGGTACGTGGTACATACTGTATGGTACATTTTGGCTGTGATATGATATAATCAAATATGATTTATGATATCATCTGTCATGATTTCATCACAATGCTATAGAGGCAACTGTTAAATCTTTTCATTTCATCAGCTTTTTGTATATTCCTGTTTTTTACTGTACATTTTATTAATGTGTATTATATGAGGACAAGTAAATGTCATTCAAGTATTGTAAGTACCTGTGGTTAAGAGAGTCTGCTGAGAAAATAACAGGAAATTACTTTTGCTAGCGTTGTAATTCCAAAAAAAGTTACGCAATACAATGCAATGTATCTTTTAGACCCAAGATTTTATATACCAGTATTGTTTTTGTTTTTCATTAGAACTTATCCATTTATCACACCAGATGGGTAGCTGGGTAAAATAAATGTACTTTGTTTTTCAAAAAACATAATCCCATATGTGCATGTTCATACAGTGAATCATAAGCGACAGTCAGACGACGTTTAGAACGTTGAACCTCATTTTTCCAAGAAAAAAAAACCCAATAAGAACCGTTTAATGACAGACAGGAGTCCTGGGCCGTGCCAACGGGATGAAATACTTTGCTTCTGCCTGCAGTACACGGATGTGGTGTGAAACCCTTGAAGGGATATTTAAATTACCTTCAGCTTTGACTGGTGATTAATCACCTCATCGTGCCATTGGAAGGAAGTTATTTGGCTGCTGGATCACCCCATGTGTAGGATGGCTGCTGGAAGACACACTTCTCTGTCATTATTTTTTTTTCTCTTCAAGCCACAGCATTTCCTGCTTTTGTGGCCTTGTGTAACCGTGTGCTTAGTAAGGATTCCTGAAGAGGGAATCATTCTCTGGTAGTATTATCTGTAGCTGCTGTTTTAGGTCCACATTCATTCTTTTAGCTTTTGAGACACTCTAAAACCTATCACTTCTATGGCTGAGTGGAGTAAGGGGGAGGTTTTGTCTTTCAAGAGCTGCGTTTGGCAAGTGAATCAAAGAGTTAGAATATTTTTATTTTCTACCGCAAATAAAGAACTTGTCCTAAGCTGCTTTTATTGGCTTCCATGCTGGTGTTGGTGGTTTTGCTGGGGAATTGGCTAGGAACTAGCCCTCAAGTACACTTTGATACATTTATGAAATGTGTTCACCAAATAAAAGTGCTCATAACCTCAACCGAGATCCTCTCTGTCAAAAGCAATACAGTGCAATATTCTATTTCATATATGTGCCTTGGACTTTGTTTATTCTATATCTGCTTAGATAGTAGATGTCTCAGTTGTTCTCAATATGAGTGCTAGCCATTAGATATATTGCACTGGCATTACTAGACTTTTTCCATTTTGCCACATCACTGAGATGACCTCTGATGTATATTCATCAGTATTGAGTGATTTGTGAAAGTTTCTGACCATGTACTATGCATTGAGGCAAGTCATTAGCTTTTGCACTAGTCTTAGCATAATAGCTACAGTATACAGTATGTGTATACTTTATATAGAGAAATGTACACTTTGACTGCTCAGAAATATCTTGTACTATTGGTAACCTTAGGAAACTTTCAAAGCTCTAATGAAAAAACAGCTTTCCTTTCTCTTACAAAATGGAGTTTTAAATGCCCAAGTTAGTAAGTAGAAAAAGATTCTTATTTTCCACACCTATTTTATCTCCACCCTGACAGGTATCATCATACATTACGAAACCTTAATAAAATGAACTGCATATTGTGCTCTCGATCAGAAAATTTTGAAAAACTCAATTTGCTTATGAACTGACATGTTTTAATTCCTGACTCTTTTATAAGCCTGATATTTAGTGCATGGTCATCTATATGCTCAGTTCATCTGCTGTGTGACTGTTTTGATAGTCGAAGATGCTGTGTGAGAAAGGAACTTTACTTGGGGCCACTGTAACAGTGCAGAGCATTTCTGCATTATCCATTTTACAGGAAAGGGATTCTATTTTTTCATAACACTATAGCAGAAATCATCTATTCCTCTGAAAAGGACACCTGTACATCATATGCTGATCTAATAGTACTGTGTTCATACAGAATGAGTACATGCAACCTTCAAGTCTCTTGACTTGATTTGGTACATTTTTTTCAGTCTAGCAGCCACCTTTGGCAGTGCCTGTTAGCAAGGTTTTGCTTAAACATTGCAGCTGTAGAGTATCTAATATGATTCCAGTCTATTTTACACCTGTATACCTATAAACATTTTAGTGAAACCTTAAACAAAAAACGCCTCCTTAGTCACCAAGGATTATATTTAAATTTGTGTGTTTTCTGTTTATGTGTCCTAAACATGATAATACATTTGACTGATACTTTTAAATTGTTATCCTGTACTATGTAACATGCCAGCACGTTCAAAGTGCTTCTATGTAAACACCCAAACAGAGCTCTGAAGTTGGGTTAGGGTTAATATATTTTGTATATTGTTACATAGGTTCTAAATAAATTTTAAATTATCAGCTGCAGAACCAGTGCATTTTTATGGAGCCAAAAACAAATAATAGTTTTATTATATTCACTTTTTTATTTTTATCCATTGTATCTTGCTTTACTTTTTCGTTTTCAGTATTTCCTACTACCATGATTCCTACTCTGTCTAATTATACTCTTTTAAATGCTTGAGTATTGAATATTCAAGGCATTAAGTGCCTTGATTCTTTCAAGTGGACACCTTTAATTTTACTCCATGGCACAGGAAATTGATGCTCATTTTATGCTAGAACCCAAATCTCTTACTGGACACATTGTGAAGAAAATATTACTTGTCTTAATTATCAGTAATGAAGCAGGGATAAGCTGCTCACTTAGATATAATATATTAAATGACCTTTTTGGCTAGGATAAGTGATAAAAGGTATCAGTTTCATGAATTCTGCCTCATTTAGCTTCTGGTCTTTGTGTCGGATAATGTTTGGAGGATGAGTTTTAAAGTCAAGCGTAAATGGTGTTAAGAGTATTAAATTGATTTACAGTTTGGTTTTCAGTACATCATTTTGCTTTAGTAAATGAATCTATGCTTCCTTTTTATCATTGGGTTTTTATTATGTAAGATAAGGTTTGAATGCAGTTTTTTCCTACTGTGTTGAGGTATTTAATCACAGTGGCAGAGGTTAGAGTAGTGGGCGGCAGAGGAGGGGAATTTGACAGCTCTTTTTGCAGACCCAGTGCTGCTAACTTTTTCTTATGCAGAGTTGCAGTAGGCAGTAGCTCTAAAACACTCATTTGCATTTTTTAGCCTCCTGACGCCTACTCTGATGTTGATTAATTTTTTTATTGCTCTCCTTATTTGCAGCTGGACCCAGGTATTCAAAGCTGCATGTTTGAGTTCAAACTCTTTGTATAAGTGGTTACTCTTTTTTTATGCTTCCTGCATTTGTGTTGCTGTTAAGCAAAATAGAATTCCTTGTGAATAAGATTCAGAATGATATTTAGTACTGGATCCTGCTAGTCTTTAGTACCTTAAGGTTGCATTGAGCACTTCTATCTTTTCCAGGGTATTTAAGACCTCCCCTTTTGTCTTAGGAGAATTTCTGAGTCTCAGTGGCAGAAAGCATGAAAGTCACCCACTAAAGCAGTGGGCTTGAGGCAGCTAGCTCTTGGGAATGGAGCAATGCCAAAATAAGCTTTTGGAAAGAGCACCTCTGATAAAACATGCTGCTGCTCTCGCACTCTCTGCACGCAAAGGTGCAACAAGATTTTGCCCTCAGGACCAAATTTCAAGAAGTATGCAAAGGACATTGGAAGATTGCAGCTGCAATATTAATACCGCACGCATTTCCAATTTAAAAAAAAATCTGTAATGAAATTTTCATTTTGAAATAGTGATGTAAGGAAACATTAATACATTAAGTTCATCTCACCTCTCTAAATTATACATATCTGAATTGTGTGGCCTGGCCTTTTCTTTATAAATGCCACAAAAGACAAGGATAGGCATAAAACTGAAATGGTCATTTCTTTGAATCTGATTAATATTGGGGTAGGAAAAAAAATGGACTGAAGATTTTTTCTAGTTCTCTGAAATGGATGTGGGACTTTAAAAAACTGATATGGTCATTCAAGGTAAAAGATAATTGGATTACTGGCATTATGCATATATAACTTTGTTTTTGTACTAATTGTGTCTTAAAATTTCAAAAATATTTATTGAATAAGCATTTGAAAACTTAAAATTTATGCTTCCTGTTTAACATGTCATTTTTTATTTAAAGACAAGATATTTTAGAGAGTAATTACGGGCATGCTGTCGTTTCACTGTAAGAAAATTTAACAAGTCAAGTGCTTATGAACCCAAAGAAGTATATGATAAATGTAAGTACTCTAATGGCTGTGATAATAACCTCAGACAAAGCTATCTCATTTCCAGTTTTTATCATGACCCTGTTTCATGGGGTGCTTTTTTTGTGTGGTTTGGTGCAACAACTGTTATTATAATAATTTTCCCTGAGAGATCTTTCACCTTCACAATGTTTAAGTATGAATTTAAAATAATATCTGATAATATTAATATAAAGCTTCAGAAACACTACAGTGTGCTGTCTGTTCAATTTCTGGTTGAAAAAGCACAGCAGTACTTTAGTTCATTACTGTTGGAAAATGCTAACGGGACAATACAGACCATGGTGATTAAGATGTAAATTCTTTCTAATTAGAATGTAAATTCTTACATTTATATGAAGACATCAACTGTCAGGTTGCCATATGATATCTTTTTCTTTTTTTTCATACCCTGCCTGAATGAAGCCTTCATCGTTCATTTGCGGCGTTCAAACAGTTTTGCAGTCCTTTTGTTCTCTGATTCTTGTAATATTCTCCCTTCATGTTCCCTTTTCACATTACTTTTGTTTGTTTTTTCGCTTGCATCTGATATTGTTGTGCCTGGGGATTTTGGGTAAATTTGGAATGAAAATTGAGTTCATTCGGTGCCAGTATTTGCGTGTGCATCAATTACTTCTGCTGAATTTTCCTCAATGCAAATAAGTCTGGTCTCATAAAAGCAGTGCATGTATTTGAAATAATTAATTTTCCTTTAAAAGCCAATGGACGACCAGTCAACACTCATTTCGTGTCTTTAAAAAATAGGCAAGGAGGAAAAATGCATTAATCAAGGCACCGTGTAAATATTAATAGTTTTAACATGTCTGTATGGTAAGTTCTGGAAAGAAGTTTTCTTCTCAAGTTTAAAAATAATGGAACTTATTGGGCAAGCAATTATTTAAGCATGGCTCCAACATTTACCACAGAATGTACTGACTTCTCCCTTCATGTGGACTGCAGTTGGTCTGCTTACTTCTTGCCTGTGTGGCTTATTAAAATCAGACCATTGGTTATTGTCTGAAAAATGCTATTCGGACTCAGAAACCAGCCCCGTTGTAAAGTTAAGTCGAGTGAAAAGATTTACGCCCTAAATAAATTGGAAGTAAATAATAATTGCATAATTGCCTTTATTTTCTTTTTCTTTCCTGAAGTGTATTTTGTTTTAAAAGAAATACATAATCTTTCCAAAAAAGTGACCTGGGAATTATGTTAACAAGTCTCCCAGATGCATTTTAAGGAGCAAGGACTGAGATAAAGAGCTCTGAACCCAAAAGAGTTTGTTAAAGGCAATTTCTTGGCGATTGAAAAGAATCTGGGCCCTAAATGGAAACAAGCGATGGTGTAATATATGAAGGGCAGTTGTTGTTTCCAGTGGAATTGTGTGTGTTGGAGAACATTCCTCTATGTAATGTTTAGAGGATGGTGGGGGGGCTTGGTTTAACTTTAGTTTGAGCAGCCCGGCCTCAGGGAAGGGCCATTTCAGGGTTAATTTTAGCGCTATTCAGCTTAATGGGGGTGGGAACTGGCAGGGCATGGTGCAGCTATGCTTGCTGTCTAGCAATGGAGAAGAAGGAGTTGCTGGATCCTCATGAGGGATAAAGGACGGAGCTCATCATCATTGATGGACAAAAATTTACAAAACCCACCAGTTTGTATGAGGAGCCACGGTGCTCTAGTCATATTCATTTTACTTTTCAGCTTTCAGAAGAAGTCAAACCCTGAAATTCTCTTTTGCTTTACAGGTTTCCTGGGACTTTTCCCCTGTCTTAGGCTCGAAACTCCCCTGCTCTTATTTAATTAGAATTAGCCTTCTGCAGTGGGGGCTGCCACTTGTGCGACTGAATATTCTGCTTATGGTGTCACAGGAACTAAAGTGAAAAAGTGATGTTTGCCGATTAAATATTGCGGATAAGAAGAAAGCCAACATGCCCTTTTAAAAATAAAGAAATAAAAAAAAAGATTTTGAAT